>NC_054740.1:44509421-44525730 GCF_018143015.1 Lytechinus variegatus | reverse complement strand
CCACATTATAGTGCTTTATGTCTATATTGATATTCTTAACCATGAAGGTAAAAATAGAACAACTGTAACTGGATTTTTTTTCAGGGGGAGGGCGGAAAATGTGAAACGTCACGATAAAACATTTTAGTAGAGTCCTTTATTAGTACATTAATGTCTTTATTTTGTCAGTTAATTAAACTTTAATATTCATTACCATAATCTGTCTCATTTACATTCCATATGAACCGATTACACTTTGGCTTAATGTATAAATGACACTTTGACGAAGATGAAAGATGTAACTTAGACATGTTAGATGAACATTCCGATTTTATTGCAGAATAATTGGACCGTCCTACTTGTCCTAATTTCAACCAGAACGGCCAATTAGAGGAAAAATTGTACAAGGTTTTGGCATTATTTTGAATGATTATCTTTATCATGAGAAAGGATTGATGAAGGACCCTCTTTTACAAATTATCGAAAAAAAATATGATATCAGTCAGATCGGTGTTAAAATTCGGAAACGAATTCATTAAAATAAAATATTTTTTTATATTCAATGTTGTTTATTATGTTTTAAAAAACAAAACCAAACTGGAGTGTCCTCACCCTTCACCATATTATGTCAGTAATATGCCCATGGATCTATATATACTCTGCTTTGGCATATGGAATAAAATAATCACAAATGGTTTTAGAAAATGCCGTAGAAATAAAATCCTAGATTTTAAAAGGAGCATAGCTCTTAAAAAATGAAAGGTAAGTCACACACTTCGTTATTATATACATGTATATGTATATATACAGTATATATATATATATATATAGCTTCTAGAAACCGTATAAGACAACTTGTTTTGTCGTAATATGACGAATATAAAGACACGCAGACAAATCAATTGCAAAGTACTCTAGATTCTTTAAGTAGGCCTTCTACTGAGTAAAGATGAGCTTTCCAGATCTAAATCACGTGTTGAAGATTTCACGTAAACATGGTAAGGAAAAAATGTTGCCCGCTTCACATTAATGCTCTTTCCACGACGATACATGTGGGTAATTATGTGCAATCAGCTTTCACAAATGTGATGTCGTATTGCGTTTCAAGATTCACAATCAACAGATGAAATGAAGAAGTTGGGATGAAGAGAGAGGGGGGGGGGGGGACAAAGAGAGGGGAGAGGGGTGGAGGAGGAGGAGAAGACAGGGCAGGGCGGATCAGGATTAACTGGAAAAGAGACATGGACATGTATTACACATTACGCATAATCATATATCATATATTACGCATATTGCAGGCGTACTTAGATCAAGCACCCTTTTTAGGAATGAATCATATTCATACGGGGGGGGGGGGCGGTGGGGGCATTCTGCCCCCCTGACGAGTTAGAACCTATACAAAGGATGTATCCCTGCCCCCCCCCCCCGCGACGAGCTTGAACACCTCTTTTGCCCCCCCCCCCCCTGACGAACTTGCATACCTATTTTGCCCCCCTTTTTTTGCTTGTCAAATTTTTCTGCGGACGGTTCCCCCCTGTGAAAAATCCTAGCTACGCCACTGATTCATGGATATCTTTAGGTTCATGATTAAGAAGATCTGCTATTATTCTTAATTCTCTGCCACTCACTTGAAAAGAATTCAACAAATATCCTTACGAAAATTATCAGTCACCTCAAATGATACAAAACAATAGCGGATCAAGGCATCCGAAACATCATGGCGCAAGGATCAATATTGAAAATCGGGGGGGGGGGGGGGGGGGTGATAATTGTCTTGTATTTAACTATATATGTATGCATTATGTTCAATAAGTGACTCTTAAAGTAAAGGGATGGCGTGCGTACCTCGTGCCCCAGCCTGTATCCAATGTGAAAAACATTTAATGACAATAGGAGATGTGTAGACTGATAAACGGTTTATCTGCTCGGTCTGTTGGCAAAACTAGCAGGTAATCGCGGCTACTGTATGACATGCACATACCGGGGACAAAATTATCAAGGTAATGAAACGATTGGCATTAATTTATTTGACAAATGCGGTTAATGAATTGTTGTATTATTCAGTTATTTAGGCTAAGATCAGGGGTATAGCTTAAAGAAGCAGTGGAAAATTGATGTGTCCGAAGACAGATTGCCTGGTAATCTTTCATTGGTTCAGTGCTACCTGTAATTGCTATACCTCTCTCCCTATAGAATGATGGATACTACGCTTTTGCTCAATTTATTCTACCTTTCTTGAAAATAATTCCCTGTACAAATTAATGGCTGATAAAAAACGAATGTTTGCGCATTTCTCAATTCTCTCCTTTTGTAACTCGTAATGGCAAAAGAGTGTAATCAACAGAAAAGACAATAGACCAGCCATTCTCAATTAATTTTGTTGAAGCGCCAAATTTCTTGTTGAGAATCTGGACTGCTTCACTTTCCAACAAGCGAAGAGCGAAATATTGTGGTATGGGGGTGGGGGGGGGGGGGGTGCAAGACCACCTGAAGTGCTTAAGTAGAAAGCCTTTTAAATGGCCGACAGGGGTTCTCAATCAACAGAAGATGTAAAAATACCATCATACTACACAATTATTTAAAAAAATGATCGGTGACTTGCTTAAATTAGTGTTAATTATTATGTTTCTGTATCATTTTGTTCTTAATCATGTTGATGAGTGTCGTGTTTGAAAAGCAAATCGGGTATATGATGATCAGTGGTAGAGCGTCAGCCTCCTGAACGGGAGGCCGTGGGTTCGAACCCCAAATGAGTCATACAATATATATATATATATAAGAATGGACCATTCTGCTTGGCGCTCAGCATTTAGATTCGAGAAGGGTAGTACATGGAAATACAGGGCCCGCTGCAGTTCCCTAACCGAAATGGCTACCCTCAGTAAATAAAACGTAATGATTATAATTGTTATCAAAAAAGCAAAATCTATGTTCACATATTATGTACTTAGTCATTGTACCAATGGTACTTAGTCTTTGTACCAATCGTAAATGAATACATTAAATAGATCCTCCATAATAGGGGTTATTGAATGCTAGATTACACAAAATCAGAGGAAATCAAATAGCATTTAGATTTCAAAAAGAGTTTTTATTTTCCCTTTCTAATATAATGATCAAACCTCAATTTCAGATTAAAAGTAGATCAACCTTTTATTTTCTGGTTTTTATATTTTTTTCTATACCGGCTCCCACGCGCCACTCCGGAAGGCTCGGTGCGCCACAAGTGGCGCGCGCGCCACCATTTGAGAATCCCTGCAATAGACCAATCAGTAAGCTGTAGAACAGTCGTTGATATTACCAACCTGAGTGCTTCGTTATTGGTTGGGGCGGGAGTAGGGGTAAAACTTTTTTTTTTACCAAAAAGCAGAAAGCATTTTTATTTTATATCCATATTTCCATATTTTATTTTATTGTTCGAAATAGACACCAGAAATGAAATACTCCGAAAATTTGTTTTACCCAATTGATCGTGGGCCCAGCAGCCGCTGTGCAGCGCCAGATCGACGAGGTTTTATCCCTTTTAATTGTTGAACGCCAAACAGGATAGCAGCAACTCCCATCTTTTAACGTATTTTGGTCTGACGCAGCCGGGGTTTGATCCCCGACCTCCCGGTTGTGAGACGGACGCTCTACCAACTGAGCAAACACACCGATAAGATACCATTCATACCCAAAAAACAAAGTAGAGTAAATGAGCCATTCTAATCCTTAGTTTTAAAAGACAATTCCAACGTCAATCCACGTGATTAGTTTTGATCAAGGAAAAATTTTGTGAAGTTAGTTAATCAACGGGAAAGGTACTGAGAGTGAGAAAGATAGAAAGATGGGGAAAGTGAGAGAGAGAGAGACATCAGGGCCATGATCACACCGGAAGACATGATTTTTTTTTTCGGTCGTTTCTAAATTTCAAAAAGTGGATCTTTCTAGCTGATGATCAGACCCGAACCTTTCTTCAATCCCTATGCTAATGAGCAAAAAGGTCAGATTCATTCAAATCATCTCGTGGCTGAATCCTCCTTGCAAAATCTCGTGATTCATGAGATTTTTTTTCTCAAAGAATTTACCTGATTTAACCTCAAGTCAAATGAAATATCAATGCCCCATTAGATAGAGTAAATGTTACTCTTTCATATTGGTCATTTATTTTTAATACAATATTTTGATAAATAGGTGAATTTCTGGCCTGAAAATGCGCCTCGAAACTGAATTTTCTTCCTCTGTTTTCTTTTGCAAATTGTGCAAAACTTTTTATTTTGAGCCTCAATGATATCTGTATCACCATAATGCTGAACTTCTGTACTTTTTCACAATGTCACTCTTAAAATGCCGCACCTTTTAATCGGGTCAAGATCACACTTTTCCCATCAAGGTAAAAGACGAGATTTCTGAAAATTTGGAGTAGCATGACGTCCAGAGTTCTGATTGGCTGGATAAGGTTCACAAAACAACAGGCGCGGGTAATTTGAGGAGATTACCACATGGGGAGTGTGACCTTCCGTGAACCCAGGCACTGGAACTGTTGGAATTTGCCAGTGTGTGATCTCTTTGACCAATCAGAATGCAGTGTTCTTGTTTTCAAGCTGCTTTATGTACTTGGCCAGCGAAAAGTGTGATCTTGACCCCATTAAACAAATTCATAATTTGAAACCTATACACTTTTAAAGCATACATATTCAGCTTTATCATGATCTAAAAGTCATTTGGGCTCAACAATAATGACGTGTAAAAATAGCACCTTTTGTCAGGTGAAAATAATTATTTTTTAGCATAGTTTAGATCAAAATTTCACCTACATTACAAAATCCTTGAATAAATTCAAACAAATGACCCAAAAGAATGATTCTCCTCCTTTACAATGATACCAAAATCATGAAATTTGATGTATAATTAGAGCAGCAATGACCGAATGAAAAGAGGTGTTTTGGTCCGCATCAAGCTCATTAAGTTTGCAAAACTTTCTTGTCATGAATATCACTTGGATGAAAGAAGCCACTTTTTGGGGACCTGCCTACTGACTGCAGGGGCGGATCCTGCTTTCTCCGATAGGAGGGGGGGGGAAAATGTTTTATCCACGTTTTCCCGATCGGCCGCTAAAAAACTAACTAAAGGCTGAAACTTTAAAATTACATTTGATTTTGTTTTCTTATAAACAAACAAGATAAGGAATATCATAAAACATAATTAATCACTAATGCAAGTGCAAGTCGATATTTGTAATATACTGACCTGAAAAAAGAACTAAAGGACTGTTTGCAGTGGATCATAGGCGAAAAAATGTTCTGAAAACTTGTCTTTTTAAGCACTTTTTGAAACAATGATAACGATGGATACATAACTAAAATTATGTGAGCGCAAAGCGCAAGATGAATATTTTGCTATTCTGACCCTAAAACTAGGCAGTTTAAGCACATTTTGATAAAAGCGAACAAAGTCCGCGATCGTGAAGCGCGAGCTGAAAATATTTGATTTTTCTAATTTGAAAAATGCGCATTTAAAGCACATTTTAAAATAAAGCACGAGTTGAAACCTTTTTTTTAATTTCTTTTTTCCAATGACGCAAAGTTAATGTAAAGTATTATCTGCTCCTTTTATAATATAAGATTACCTAACATTTTGCTTAACTATACCACAGACCTTGCCTATGTTATAGCACCTCTGATCAGGCATGTTCGTTTACCATATACGATATGCTGAGAGAATTTTAGCTTTGGTAAAGGAACACAGGAGGTAATACTAGACAACCCTAGGTCCTCAATAGGGTGTTGAAGAGGACTCTCTGATTCCGGCGGTCATGTCGCTTTCGTCACGGTCATTCAGAGTAGACGGGTCCTGAACGGTCACCTTATACCACTCCACCGGCACGAGTGGGGCAGGGAGGGGGTGGTTAGAGAGTACTTGATCTGCACCATACGGGTTGGAATAAGAAGAAAATGTTATCTATCCCGTTTAAAGGGAATGGCTTGTTCAATACATCGTGTTGGGATATCACTGAATTCGTTCAAAGGTTAAGAGACAGTGCTTTATTGAAGAAAAATAGGAAGACTTCAAGACTGGAAAGCCGATTAATAAAACAAAGATTTCGGTTAATTCATTTTCGTCTTAAATAATGATCAAGGCAATTGAAGTGCATTATTTTGTAATAATAAACTTGTGGATTTTACTGCCATTAAAGACCAAAATGACTAAAATTGCTGACATTATTATTGTTCGTCGGGTAAAGGAAATATGATTCATTAAGTGATCATCTTGATAATAAAGTTTGAATACCTTAGCATTAGCCATGCTTTAAATGTTTGCTCAAGCTGAATATTCATTCAATGTATCCCACCGTAACTTTAAGGTGCATGCATCTTCTTGATGAGATTGCAAGATATTTCATTTTTCATCTCGACTTGATAGCCGAATTATGTCGACATGGCGAGTTAACGTCTACATAAATTTGGCAATGTGTATAGTCGACTGATATAAAATTGCATGGCGAAATTCTCACTGATAATACATGTCAACATGGGGAAATGTGATACATAAACCACGCAGCACTACTGTACAGTTAGCCATGAAATAAGAAAGATAAAGCATTAAAAGATGACTATTTGATTTGCAAAATAAGGACAACAGTACTCGCTTTTTGAACAACCATTCAGCGGTAGAGCCCCCTGAAACTCATTTCACCAACGCATCTCATTGTATATCGTTTTACAAAGTAGAAACGAAGAGAGTATGGGCTTATACATATCGTCATTTCTTTGTTGCGTTCGTTTTTCTGATTTAAATATTTTGTAGGCTCATAGCGATCAAATTACAGGAGACATATGGAATAGCCACCGGGAATACAGCTCTTCAGTAAATCCTTAAAAGACGAACAAAGGGGTCAATTGCTCTCAACAACTAGAATATACTGAAAATGGAGAGTAATATAGAACTATGCAGAAATCACGACTGACAATCCTATACGCGTGTATCATTTTTGTCATATTTTTCATCTTTCCTAGTTTATGGAAAGTATACATCATTGTCAAGGACTTATCGACAAACCAACTCCGTCACAAACTTCTCTCTAAATGTAATCTTATGTTGATAACAATTTGGTTTCCTGTATTTGAGAATGCAACTTTATCTAAATCTTCACACACCAATTCTTTTGCAGGGGAGGAACGACTCCAGACGTGTTTAATTTCCGATAAAGATTGAACTATATAATTCATAAAGTGTGGAAATGAAAAATCTTTTATTGATAATTGTATATATAACATATTTCCAGTAAAAGCCCTGGTTTTAAGTTTTGAGACGCACCTACTCGACTCTATTTCATTGGAGATACCCTAACAAAATAAAAATAGAAATAAAAAATAAAAATGAAAAAGAAGAGAGAAAAAAGTATAAGAAGAAGATATAAATGAACATTTGAATTTTACTTTATATACATATTTTTTTTTCAAAGAAAACAAACGTAAATACTAAAATATTAATGATGGCGAAAATAGTCAAATTGAATGGTTGCCATTCACCACTGCCCTTCTAAATGATACTCACACACACAACCTCACCCTCCCTCACACGCACACATACACACAGAATCAGGTCAGATTTTTATTTTTTTAATTACTATCGGGGTAATCACCGGGGAAGGGGTATGTGAACCTTTTGTTCGACTGTAAGATTATCAGGGGTTTTTCAAATAAATATAAACCGATTCGTGGTGCATTTACGCATTTCAAAACCGATTGTGTGTTTTCTAAAAAAAACACTATAAAGCGCACACATTCCGATTATACACGTTCAGCTGTTTTACATGGTGTTCTATTTTTTTTTTCTTCTAAAATGGAAATCTTATCTCGATGAGTGCAACGATCAAGGACATGACAGAAGGCATAGTGTTCGAAATGGGGGCTTTACTTTTGCAATGTTTTGGGTCGTAGACGTCGCTCGAAAATGACATTGATAAACCTAGGGGAAGAGGTGAAATCGAAAGCAAACTAACAGTAGGGAAGGGCAGAAACGGGGATGGTCCATTCCTAACAAATATAACACGTTAATAAACATCCATCCAGAAATGTACATTCTCAGGGGTATCAGACAAGGGCTATTTTGTTGTTGGGGCCTTCGAAAGTTGGTGAAACTAGGGCGTGTCATGGACATGCTTTCACGAGTAATTGATCATGTCCCAGGACTTTGAATGGCATGTTCCAGATATCATGAAGGTGTGAAAGAGACTCGTATCCTTCCCTAAACGTGCTTAAGAATGGCACAATCTAAGTGGAAGTTCTCTTTTGAGTTAGAAAGGCGGAGAGAATATCAGGTACAATTTAATGGGATGATGCTATCTTTACAAATACGACCAAATTTAAAAGAATTTCAACTTTTATTTTTGTCATTTTACACACACACACACACACACCCTCACACCCACATACATACATATATATATATATATATATATATATATATATATATATATATATATATATATATATATATATATATATATATACATATATATATATATATACATATATATATATATATATATGTATACATATATGTGTGTGTGTGTGAAGTTATACATGTACAACAGCTTTGGCAACTCTTTTTTATTTAAATATTTTGTGAGAGGAATGGATGAAGAGAACAATATATATGTCCCTGCGTGTTACTTAGTTTAATTAAATATAAAAAAGTGACATAAGTGACGCCATGGCGTATAATTGTTATAACAAAATAATAATTAATCGAAATGTATAGGTAATGGAACAGGGGTAGATCCAGTTTTAGATTAGATTCTGTCAGTGCTTAATCCATCAGAGGATGTACATCTACAAACCTTGATGAGCGAATCACAGCTGAGTCTACATTCTCCTGCTTTATATATGAGTTAAATCCATTGCGTCATTCGCGATTGTAGCCAACACCCTGGAGAACTAAGTCTTTAATTTTGAAGATTGGGACAGAAAATAAATTTAAGCTTCTAGAATAAGAGGATTCGACTGAAATTGCAGCCCTTCGGTAATGTCTGATGAAAATCTTTTCAACTTCGGTGGTAGGAGAGAATGATTTATCTAAGCACATGCATGAAAATTAAAGGAAGTGAAAATATATTAAAGCCTAGCGATGATTAAAAAGATGGATAGTGTCGTCAAAGTCGATTTGTAATTTTGTCCAAGATTCCAGATAGAAATACCAGGTTAAGCTGCTAATCTAAACATTATCGGTTTAATCAGACAGAAATGAGTTGAACGTTATATGCCAAGCGGTCGAGTATTCCTCAAGATCGTAATAAAGGTACAAGCTCACTCTAATCGTTATTTGTCATGGCTTAGCAGTCTAAAGTGTCTGACCAGACAGCTGAAAGTCCGGGGTTCGATCCCCGGCCGCGGCACCTATGTCCCTGAGCAAGGCATTTAATCAACAGAGCTCTTTTATCCTACATTCAAACAAATGGAATCCTAAGCATTCTTTGTAACTATATACATGTATGTGTGGATTTTTAAAACATACCATTACAATTTTTTCCAGTATGAATAGTCTTCATGTGTGATATAATGCTGCGCTGGATCTCCGCCAATCCAGGCTATTTGCCTGCGAGGTACTCTAATGATCGGTGTATACCACGACTGAATTGGCTAAGTCGGTAAAGCATTTGCCTGTCGAATCAAAGGTTGTGGGTTCGAGTCCATCCCGGACGGATGACTGAAACTTGCTTTGTGTGTGATCGTCTCTCCCTGTTCCATTGATGCAGGCTACGTTATAGTGGAAAACACTCCGTCTCTCGGATATGACGTTAAATAGAGGCCCTGTGTAGAGGAGAGTCACCACCTTTGCTCATTAAGACCCCACTGCATTATTTGAATAAGAGTAGGGGGAAACCCAGTGTAGTGGTTCACCCAGGGATCAGGACAACTACCCCCGGACAATTACCCCCGGACAACTACCCCAGGACAATTACCCAAATTAGTTTTTATACTGGAAGGAAAGACCTGCTGGTCATAGTAATTCAATTCGCTTTTCACATCCCAGGCTCAGATGACGCCAAACAAAATAATAATAATAATGATGTTTAACCTAGTTCAGAAATCCATTTCGTTCATTTATTTCTGATTATGCACTTAGTTTCGCATTTCTTCAACAGATCTAATATTATTCATTCCTTAAAATGAAAAAAAGGACAATTAGTTGTACGAAATATAATAACGCAAAAACAGGAGATGTATGTGACAAAATGTGACGTAATAAGATGCTCTAGGGCGTATCCAGAATTTCCCAAAAGGGGAGGGGCACATTTTCCTGATAATAGATTGATTCCGCGCAAGCAAAAAAAAGGTTTTCACCTAAATTTGAAGGTCATTTCGCCAAAGTAAAATTAAACAAGCAAAGAAAAAAAATGTGGGTCCTCATTTGTGTATGAGCGACATATACCCATTACAAATATGTGTGACCAAAGAGATATACACTAATAACTAGTAATATGTCTCTATGGTTGTGACTTTCAAACGGGGGGAGAGCACAATAGTGTAAGAACGGCATATTGCATTACAAATTGTGATTAAGGCTCTCAAGGGGGGGGGGCGCGCTTCCGGCCCCTGGATCTGCCAGTGGCCACGCTTACCCGAATACGACATCTAGTAATCTCATTGGTTAATGCGCATCAGCGAACGCCTTTACCAAGCATGACCAATGCGGTGATTCGTTTTATATCACACGCAACTCGGAGTGCGATTTCTAGTCACTCTCAAATCTTTGTGAAACGTCCCAGGGACTGCCCTATTTTGTCATGTATGTAAGATAGACCTTGAATTGTCAATCAAAAGGATATCAGCTTATACAACTCAACTTAAATTCAGATCTTGACCCTCTCCATCGACCAGGGTTTAAACGTCCAAACCTGTTTGTAGATTTCATGACGGTGACACAATCTTGGGTAGATGTGTACTGACTATTTTGTTCGTTCCGTCATCGAATGACTTTGTGAAATATCGACAGATACCAGGCTTCCAATGTTTGCAGTAACTGATCTCAACATGATTGGATCTTATTGGCCATCCATTAACCAAGGTCGCAGGACACTCACTATAACTCTGGCTCCCTCAAAGGTCACCATTGCTTGGTCTTTGATGGCCGTTGACGACGAAGAATGACATATCGCGATTAGAAATACCATTGATTTGAGAGTGGTACCGTCGCAATACTAGGGAAAGAACAATACTAAATATGCTTTAAAATCATGCAAATTTGCGAACATAAAGTATCTATAATTTTAAAAAGTGGTAAAAGATAAATTTGAATTTATTTCGTGATTTAAGAAAAATATTGACACTTTTAATCATGTCCTTACTCAACAATTCGTCTATTTTGCCTATTGATCAAAAATAGTATTTAGCATGTACAAAAATTTCATTCAAATATTATATGCAAGAGGATTTCAAATGATATGAAGGTACACAACTTGACCTTTTTTCACATATTTCACCGAAACTATGATTTCTCATTGCGTTTGGACTGATAGAAACAGTGATAATCATTGTAAAGCCGCATACTCTTTGTACACATTCATGGTGTCACTGTCTTGCTTTGACTAAAAACGTGATCATTTGAAGACATCATATAATTTATTTTTATCTTAATTGTACTGTCTAAAAAAAACCCACGAATGTGGGATCAGCTGGTGGCTAACTCATGTCTGTAGCAAAACAAAAGAAACCAAAGCCCCACCCTATTGCCTGACAGCATTGTACCCCTCAAATTTCTTATCTTCTGGACTAGTGTTTGGGGAATAATATTTTGCAGGCTTCCACCACTACCTGAGTTTAATACCAAGTTTGTTGACTCTTGACTATTCTGAGTACAGGAGCTATAGTTGCTCCATCGTTCAGTCAATAGACAGAGCGCCATTCAAAATAAATTTTCTGCCCTGTATGATTGTTTGCTTTCATAAGTCAACGTGTATTGGCTGGTGGAGGACGATTTGATATTACAGTATGATACCACTGGCGTAGCAGAGGGATTCGACGAAGGGGGGGGGGGGGTGGATACTGGGCCTGGGAAGGGGAACAAATGAGGGTGTTTGGTCACTGTGATAAAGTGGGAGCTTTAAATGCCAACATCCTTATCAGAAAATTCGATTTCAAAAATTGAGGAGAATCACCTAGCGTAAAGCTGAAAATTCCATAAAGTTCCATCAAATGCAAATCAAGAATTTTATGAAATTTCAATTTTTGGCTTAAGTTTAGAAAAAAGTTTTAAGCAGACACCGGCCAGGGTGCAAAAAGGTAGCCGATGACGTCGTCAACTCACTGTTCCTTTGGTTTTTATTATGGAAAATATGAAATAATGTAAAACAAGATTTGTTTCCTTCCTTTTTGAACTACCATCAGTAGGCCTACAAACAGATAAGGATTCGAACCGAGAGCTTCCTTAATGACATTTGTACCAAAAAAGAGAGAAATATTTTATATTTTATTCCATGAATTATAAAGAAATTTGATGTTCATTTGCATATCAACAGTGCTGTGTATGATTGTTTTGTGAAAATAAACGAAACCTTAGAATTTTATAATTTTGGGGGGAATTTAAACTTCTCATTTCATATCCGATTTTGATATGTTATTTTGCATTTTCTCTATTTAAATCAATTTTTGTTTGGACAGACATGTCCGGGACCCTTTTTTAGGGGGTGGGGACATTTTGTCCCTTCCGAATTTTCATGTCCCATTCTCATTTTATGTGAACTTACCAACGTACGATAAATAGTTGTTTCAATAATCTATCATTGATGATTTATCAATCTGTTATTTTTCACCAATAGAATTTGAATCTTAAGATCTGGGGTGTACTCGATGTCTTCGTGATCTGTTTGATAATAATTATACGATATATGTTATACTATTTTTATCTTAAAGTAGCAAAATTGTATAAGTTGTTTTGAGATGAGCAGGCATTACATGTGCAAAGCTATAGTCACACCACATGCAATTTTCGTTATGTCATTCCCATTAATCGAATTGATGTGATTCCTTTCCAAGCGCCGTGTTCTAGATTTGTAAGTAGGTCGTTGGAAAGTCAACTTGCGTGGAATATGAATTAGATAAAGAGGAAATATTTAATATGCTTGGTATTGTCTTACCAGCAGAGTATCGCTACATTCATACCGGTGAAACCGCGTCCAAACCATTATAGGTCAAGTCCACCTTATAAAAAATGTTGATTTGAATCAATAGAGAAAAATCAGACAAGCACAATGCTGAACATTTTATCAAAATCGGATGTAAAATAAGAAAGTTATGACAGTTCAAAGTTTCGCTTATTTTTGACAAAATAGTATATGAACGCGCCAGTTACTTTACATCCGATTTTGATGAAATTGTCAGTTATATGCTTGTTGAATTTTTCTCTTTTTATTCAAAATGAAGTTTTTGTTGGAGTGGACTTGTCCTTTAAGTTTATTACGGAAGGCATAAACTAGGCATGATAGGTCGGGTTGGAGTCGGATTCTTTGGTTTTACTCTACAATTTAAACATCGGATTCACATCACATTCGGTATCCGATGATGAGAAGCCGTCTCCTCGAGCTCGTTAATATTTGTTGTATAGACGACCATTATGACCAGCCATACTTGTCGGACATAGACTCCCTTCCTCCGAGATAATATATTGGTATATAGATATTTTTGATATAAAGTATATTTTTATTACCATTTTTAGGTAATGTTTAACTTTGTGAGCAGCCGATTTAAAAAATTCTCAAACCAAGATGAAGCATGTGTACAAGTGCATGTATTAGAACTAGTAAACCCTGAAAACAACCATTATTGAGAATGAAAAGCTAAAACTACAAGGTAAACCAAGGTAAAATAGGCGTCTTATAGACGCCTAAATAGTACACATAAGTGTATGGGATGAAATTAAGATGGTGTTTCCTGTCACTTTATATTTCAATTTTTGAAGCACTAAATAATTATTTTCGAACGCAATTTTTTCTGGGTTTCATTTTTGTAACATGTTACAGACATCCCTTTGCCCTTTTACAATTATGTAAAAAAAAAAAAAACAACGGTACTATAAATTAAACTTTCTTTGAAGAAATGCAGAACAATGCGGTAGCACATAACAGTGTCTCAAGTTTCAGATTTTTGTCCGTGATGCCCAAACATAATATACACTACAGAACACTTTAAAAAGAGGCGTCATTTTAAGTTCATTTGTGGGGGAAATAATGATTGTGTAATATTTTGTCTACGATGTATTGTATGATTATTAATCAATTAGAATCACTAAATCTTATATTAAAATTCATTTATGTAAAATCTCTTTAAAATACAATAAATTATGCATAATGGCACAGTAATAAAAAAACCAAACAAATATCACTATACAATATACAATACCAAAAAGGCATAAATAAATTAACAATTATTACTATTGCTGTTGGATGATATATCCTTTCAATATTTGATCTAAAAACAAAATATCCTGAAACTAGTTATTGTAAATATTGGATGTAGTTTCAACTGAATTGAGCGTGCGTGAGCTCTACGTCTATGATTAAACAAGATTTAACATTTTGTGTGTGTTATTGCTTATAATGTGTTAATTTCAAATAATTTCCGTCACTTGTAAATACGAGACAATTAACCTGGTAAGATCAATATCCTATCCACTTTGTTATAACTGATCTAAGTAAAATTTAGAATATGGTAGTGATTCATCTAACGAGAATAAAAAGTGCATTGTCGTTACTTCAATACTCGTAAATTGGCACACGCGTCAATGTATAAAGCTATATTTTCCTGGCCGCAAAGGGATTGCATTGTTAGAATTCAGTAGCGAAGATTACTAAGTGGTACCGCACCATCAAAGTTTCGAGATAGAGTATAAGTGTATCTTGAAAAAAAAACGTTGACTTTATCCATGGATATTCTTAATAATATCGAGGTCAAGCTCTTGGTCTAAGGTAACTTAGTTGATATTGACAAAAATATGAAAAATATAAGAATTTCAAGGTCTACCGGATAACGCATTTTAAAACACGTCATATAGTATGCACCAGTATAATCTGCGCTCGTTGATCAGACAGCTATAATAGAGGAAGTATACACAACAAAAAAAGTAAGTCCCCCTAAATCAAATTGCTGTAACTTTTGAACGGAATAATTTTGAGATATGATGTTTCGTAGGTAGATTTCTACACTCATTAGGCAACTCCTGGGGAAATATGAAATTGATCGGTTGAGTCATGCATGAATAATCAAAGATTGAATTAAAAATGACCATTTTTGAAAGTCACAAGAGTCGTGTTTCAGATTGTGCAAATACAATGTTGGACAAAAGTTGTGTCTTAGGTGAATTTTATGGTGTTATACTGGTTTACTATCCATCATTTAGCCACTCCACACACAATTTTGATATCGTATGTTGATGGTTGAGTGAGCACATTGTATTGCAGGGGCCGCGGGGGGGGGGGAGGGGGTTCAGCCCCACTTTTTCAAAAAGCATGTACAAAAATGTAAAAATGACCATACGATTGTGATTTTTTTTGCATGGTCAGCCCCCACCTCCCTCTTTTGGCTCAGCTACCCCCACCCCCCCCCCCCCACTTTGAAAACCGTTCCGCGGCTCCTGTATTGTGACATATCATCATAGGGGGTTATGGTAGTATCATTTACAACTTGCTATAGATCATGTTAGAATTTGAAAATGTTGGTGGCTCCCCCGATTATATGCCCCTCCCCCATTTTAAGATTCTGGGTCCACCACTAATTTGCCCATAAATTAAACTGATCATGAAAATTTGTTACGAAAAGAATGCATTTATGCCGTATAAAGAGTTCATTCCTAAGTTTTCGAATGTGCTCGCTCAACCATGAAATGTTTTAAGTTCGAAAAGTGTGTGGTGATAGAAATGATGGATGATAAAACAAAAACATTTGAAACCGAATTTGCCCTCAATATGCACTTTATGACCCTTTAAAATGAGTCTGTGACATTGAAAATACCAATTTCACACTTTGATGCGTGCTCACTCATCCATGAATAAACATATTGATTTCATTTTTGCACAGAATTCTGCCCATAGGTTAATAAACATTACTGCCAAATGACATTGCTAAAGACAGCCTTGAAAAAAAGTTCCACCATATTGAATAAGGGGTTAAGTATGCTTAAACATATGCACCCATAATGTACACAAGTCTATGAGAGAAGAAGTCAAAATTTTCACAAATATGAAATGAGGGTTTGTTTCATGGACGGTTTGTGCTACTTCTGCCAACAGTTTTTTCATGAAACTACGCACATGGCTTCAGAGTAACACTATCCAAAAGGCGCGCACACCAAA
>NC_054740.1:44085660-44146421 GCF_018143015.1 Lytechinus variegatus | reverse complement strand
ATGATCGACGACACACTATCTCTCTGTGCATAATACACTGATACACCTTCCTGGTCTCTATTTTTCTTCGAATTTACCGTTTTCTTCATGTGTTGTGATATCCGATTTCGACATCTTCAGACTATAAGAGAACCAGAACTGTGTTACTTTGTCCATTTTTATTGAATTATGAACTGGAAAGACCGATTTTGTCCACTCGACAGTCTTCGTTGTGTTGCTCTGATTCCAAGCTGTACGGTCCCATTCACTTGCTGCCGATGCGGTGCAGGTTACGCTGTTTGATCCAGTCAAAAGTCAAGGTAAGCATGTTTGGAAACTGTAGTCTGTACTTGTTCTGACGATGCATTCAGGTCAGATGACAGATACAGATCTGATATAATTTTAGAATCATGCATTAAAATTAAAAAGTCTTTATTTTAGAAATAATGTTTTTGCACAATTCCAGCAGATTTTTCTTCACAAAGACTTCAGTCAGATTTCTAAATAAACTGGTCAGGACTCAGGCGATTAAATTATTTAGGAGCACTGGCATGGACCATGGCTGAAAATATGCTGTTTCAGAGGAATGTTTGGCATTATCGTAGTTTTTGTCACCAGTCCATTCACTGCCGTTTATTTCGTCAACGGCAGTGATCCACTCCCATTGACTTTGTACACAACGAGCGCACAAACACCAAATTTCACGATAAGGCCGAATGTTTTCACGATAAGGCCAAATGTTTAAGTTTTTATTATACACAGGTCTAGTACCCAATGCGTTTATGCTCAGGAGGGCCCTGTATCGTATACATCCAGATACACAGAATTATATCACCATAATGCCGATGTCATGAAGCAAGACAAATTTTCAGCAGTGGTTACCCTGATCATGCTGATTCCTGGCCAAAACTAGAGTCTGGTGTTTCTTTCTGATTAGAGTGCTTCTACATATGAATGCGTAGTGCCTTCAACATAAAACAATGAAGATAAATGCACTCTTTGTAATGACACAGAGTACCGTACCTCAAGTGATTCACTACCGCTAAGCGGTAAGTAGAGTGGGGCCTACACAAACATCACTTGAGCGTTGAGGTAGAGCACCAGTGTTCTGAGTGGAATTTTTCAGGTGTCTAAACCTACTATTATTTGTTGTTGACCGGGAATTACATGCCACCGCACGTCGTCAATCATCAAGATAATGAAATTCAAACTTTGATTTGATTATTTAAATTATTTCTTTATTTTTTCTCTCTTCTACACACAGATCTGCACACTTGCTGACTCTGGTGACTTCTGGTCTCTGCTCGCTACTTCAATCTGGGAGATTCCATCATGTCCTCTTACTGATTTGGATATAGCCATTTTTTTTTCACTCTTTCCAGGAGCTACGATGCAAGTTTTGGACTGATAATGATGCAACAGAAAATTTATCTTTATCGATCTTGGAAACGATTTTGAGCACAGTTTTGGAGAGAACTAAAAAAATTGACTTGGACAGGAATACAGCTTGTCGAAAATAAGAACATGTGCACAACTTAAAACGAAAAAAACAATTTTAATGTTATTAGGGCATTTTGCAAGAAATTTTCTAATCAATCACACGTCCCAAATCAAGGGTAAGTCCTCTGATTAAAGACAAACATGTACATGTATTTGAACTGCTATTGCAACTCGACCTTATTACGCTTGAATTTGAATTTAAGACTTACGCTTGATTTGCAATGGAACATAAGTTTCTTGCAGTGCCCCATATTTGTGTTTTGTTATCAGATATCTAACGTGCTGATTTTTCTCGAAAGGTATAATATATTTGTCCTTTTAAACGGTATTTGAATATGGGTACGCCTTTTATTTGTTTTCCACAATATTTATTGCATGTAAATGTATGAACAGAAGTGAAATATTTATTGTGAAGCACTGAATGTTGTGTGCTGTTGTGTGATGGTTCATCATTTTTTATTGTTCTAAGACTGTAAGCCTGGTGGGTGTGAGGAAGTGGCCTGGATGAAAGAAAAGTGAACATGTGCCCAATTACAGATTTGCATATTTTAAGACAATTTTGTTTCTGGATAAATATTGCTATGCATTCCCTACATTAAGAGTAAAGGAGAAGTCCACACAATCAAAAATTCATTTGAATTTAAAGAAAAATAAGATATTGCAGGAAATTTCATAAAAACTTTGATTCAAATTAATATAATTACTACTCTAACATTGAGAAATTTTGCCTAATTTATAAAACGATAATATGCTCATCTGTGTCGATGTGCAAATTACACTAACCGTTATGTCACACGCACTAAGTTCTTTTGTATTTTGTTGTTTGATATATTTACATGACATGTAGATTTGATATTTAATTTTCTATTTATTTTCTGAAAAATTTTCAGAGGGATTTTAATTCCTCCAAATAACATTTAGAGTTACAGTTCCGTAAATGTAACCTATTGTGTTCGGATGAAGAAATTCCTATACTCAAATCTGCAAAGAATTAAGAAAACAAAATGCCACAAAAAAATTAGAAACGAATGTGATGTGAGTGACAACACTAATTTGCATATCATTGTTTTGTGACTGTTTTGAGTAAAAACAGCAAGGGAAATTACTCTATTCAAATAATTTTTAGTTGATGTGGACTTGAACTTTTAACTCATCCTGTACCCCTCCCATCCCAAATAAGAGTAGAATCTAATCAAGAACTTGAAAATCAAAAGCAGCAATTAAATAAGATTTGATAAATACAGGTCTGAATGGGATTTCACAAGAAAAAAAGCTGGGTAGGGACGAGAAGGAATAAAAAAAAAACAACCAAGTTAATCCGAGTTTTGAACCAGGGTCCTCGCACACGACAAAACGATGGCCAACACGTTTGGCCACAGATCATTCCCTACATTATGCTGTGCTTTTAAGATATATGAAACAAAGTCCGCTCGCCGCTGTGGGCTAATCATGTTTCGGCAATTCAACTGCAATTTCAATCATTTCGCGATGGATATTGCCATGTTATTTTGTGGTTCCTGACTTTGTTACGTAATGAAATTTCATAATTTTTTTTCAGTCGTGACGAAGAATGTCTATGCTTTATATTGATTATAATATCAATTTGTCGCAAGTGTGATTTCTAAGTGAAAATATGCTTTGTTTATTCAAATATATTTCTTGAAAAAAAAATCATTTTTTCTAAGCTAAATATCGGTTACCAAAATACGTTAAATGTGCACTTTATTTCACTGTTCAGTAAATTCAAACTTTTATCTATATAACAAGACCAATCTTGTGAGGAATAAACAATTCTAAGAGCAAAAAACGCTGATTGGAAAGATCGTCTTCAATGGGCTGCTGTCAGCTCAGCTGCTCACGCTCATTGTGTGACGTCACTCAGCTGGAGCTCGCAAGAGGACCGATGGAAGGCAGAAACATGGCATGAAAATAAATCATTTTTGAGAGCTGATTTCTGCAAACTCTAATGACTATTTTGAAAAGTGAAGTTATATATCTGATTAGTAATACTTCCCCTTTACAATGATGACCACAAAAAGGCATTATAAAATACTTTGGATTCTTCGGGTGTCTCCTTTAAAGATTGAATTAAAAATGACCATTTCTGAAAGTCACAAGAGTCGTTTTTCAGATTGTGCAAATACAAAGTTGAGCAAAAATTGTTTTTAGGTGAACTTTATAGTGTTATGCTGTTTTACTATCCATCATTTAACCATATTAGACCAAATTTTGATATCGTATGTTCATGGTTGAGTGAGCACGATGTATTGCAGGGGCCGCGGAAGCGGGGAGGGGGGGGCTGGGAGGCTTTAGCCCCCCTACTTTTTATGTAATACGATTGTGATTTTTGGCATGGTCAGCCCCCCCCCCCCCCCACTTTGAAAACTGCTCTGCGGCCCCTGTCTTATGACGTGTCATCAAAGGGTTTTTTGGGTATTACCTTTTACAACTATTAGATCATGTTAAAATTTGAAAATGTTGATGGCTCCCCCAATTATAGGCCCCTCCCTCATTTAAAATTCTGGATCCACCACTGATCTGTCCATACATTCAACTGATCCTGAGAAATTGTTAGGAAAGGAATACATTTATGCAGTATAAAGAGTATTCATTCCTAAATTTTCGAATGTGCTCGCTCAACCATGAAATGGCTAAAGTTCGGAAAGTGTTTGGTGATAGAAATGGATGATAAAAACAACAGCAATTAAAGACACCTTTCAAACCAAATTTGCCCCAAATATTCACTTTATTACCCTTTAAAATGAGTCTGTGACATTGAAAATACCAATTTTCCCATTTTAATGCGTGCTCACTCATCCATAAACAAACAAATCGATTTCATTTTTGCACAGAATTCTGCCCATAGGTTGATAAACATTACTGCCAAACGACATTGCTAAAAACAGTCTTGAAAAAAAGTTCCACCATATTGAATAAGGGGTTTACATATGCTTAAACATATGCACCCATAATGTACACAAGTCTATGAGAGAGGAAGTAAAAATTTTAACAAATATGAAATGAGGCCTCATTTGTTTCATGGACGGTTTTTGTTACTTCTGCCAACAGTTATTTCATGAAACTTCGCACATGGCTTCAGAGTAACACTATCCAAAATGTGCGCACACCAAAATAACCATTCGATTCGGTACAGAGTGGGGCCAATGCCTTGAACTTTCTTCTCATTTGCATAATTTTCGAATATTGTGTGCTCACTGATGCATTAAACATCGGGATTTTCATAAAAATCAAATCAAATGAACTGTGCAAGGAGTTGTGTGACAGATATCCATAGTTACAAATTGCATATTTTCCAATAACGTAAAAAAAGGCCAATCACATTCCACATGTTCATTCAAGCGTAAATGTTTAATTTGACACCTTTGAATCATTGAAGCATGTTAATTGGTCATGAACATAACAAAAAAGTTGAGAAAAGATCATTTTCAGTTAGAAAAATGAAGCAATACTTGCCTACAATATTTGGAAATCGCATTTTTTGTTTCCAATAAATGTTCATTGAACCGTGAAACGGTGAATATTGTTGGAGATAGTCTTCCCCAAAATATCTGTCACCATATTCTAGCATTTTTATTGAAAGAAATGTGTAAAAATCCAAATAAGCAAATTTGGACTTGAGTTTATTCAACCGTGAAATTTAGCTAAAAAAGTTGTATTGTCTCTTAGAAAGTACCCTTTCCAAGCCTTCTGACTAGTTTTCATGATGAGAATGTGGAATTAGTTCCAATACAATGGAATCAAAGTCGTGATATTTTGCTTGTGACTTTTGAAAAGTGACATTTTTGCCTTCTGACAGTGCTCACTGAAGCATGACGTAAGATACATCCACAACATTTACCCATATGGTAGCTTATAAAATTACCTACACGCTCATGTAAAAATATATCAAAAACTCGCATTGGTTCGGAAATTATTGATGTTTGTTTAGGGGGGGACTTACTTTTTTTGTTGTGTATAGATGAGGGTCGCCAGTCATAATAATGGATGAGGGTCGCCAGTCATAATAGTAGAAGGGGTTCGCCAGTCATAATGGTAGATGAGGGTCGCTATTCATAATAGTAGAAAGGGTTCGCCAGTCATAATAATGGATGAGGGTCGCCAGTCATAATAATGGATGAGGGGCGCCAGTCACAATAGTAGAAGGGGTTCGCCAGTCATAATGGTAGATGAGGGTCGCTATTCATAATAGTAGAAAGGGTTCGCCAGTCATAATAATGGATGAGGGTCGCCAGTCATAATATTAGAAGGGGTTCGTCAGTCATAATGGTAGATGAGGGTCGCTAGCCATGATAGTAGATGGGGTTCGCCAGTCATAATAATTAATGAGGGTCGCCAGTCATAATATTAGAAGGGCTTCGCCAGTCATAATGGCAGATGAGGGTCGCTAGTCATAATAATAGAAAGGGTTCGCCAGTCATAATAATAGATGAGGGTCGCCATTCATAATAGTAGAAGGGGTTCGCCAGTCATAATGGTAGATGAGGGTCGCTATTCATAATAGTAGAAAGGGTTCGCCAGTCATAATGATGAATGAGGGTCGCCAGTCATAAAAGTAAAAGGGGTTCGCCAGTCATAATGGTAGATGAGGGTCGCTATTCATAATAGTAGAAAGGGTTCGCCAGTCATAATAATAGATGAGGGTCGCCAGTCATAATAGTAGAAGGGCTTCGCCAGTCATAATGGCAGATGAGGGTCGCTAGTCATAATAGTAGATGGGGTTCGCCAGTCATAATAGTGGATGAGGGTCACTATTCATAATAGTAGAAAGGGTTCGCCAGTCATAATAATGAATGAGGGTCGCCAGTCATAATACTTAAAGGGGTTCTCCAGTCATAAAAGTAGAAGGGGTTCGCCAGTCATAATGGTAGATGAGGGTCGCTATTCATAATAGTAGAAAGGATTAGCCAGTCATAATAATGGATGAGGGTCGCCAATCATAATAGGAGAAAGGGTTCGCCAGTCATAATAGTAGATGGGGGTCGATTGTCATAATAGTAGAAGGGGTTCGCAAGTCATAATGGTAGCTGAGGTAGATGGTAGATTTTGCGTATTGACCTTCAACCCACTACATTCAGCAAATGAATCTAAAATATTTAGTACATTACAGAAACTGGCAGCTGTACCACCGAGAAATAGAACTGTGCCATCCGCATATTAAAGAACATTGTATTCTTTTAACAGTGGCGGCACCAAGGGGGGGGGCATGGGGGGGCATTTGCCCCCCCACTCAGAAGCTTTGCCCCCCCAGTTGCCCCCCCAGAAATTTTGAGGACTTAAAAGAAAATTATACAGTAATTTGTAAATAAGTAGATGCTGTCGTACTACATATTCAAGCTCAGCTGTGAAGTGCTCTAAAATACCATTTTCTGCTCTTCAAAACTTGAAAATTTTCTCACTTAGTCGCTGTTGGCTTCCTCGCACACTATTAGTTTGTAATAAGTTTATATCGCTTGTTATATCTTGCATTAAGGCAGACATTTCAATGTGTGATACACAAGCTAATGTAAGTGTTAAACTACAGTACATGGCGTGTATTCTGTCGTCAGCAATGTTTATTCTTTGGGGGGGGGGCGTGGAGGACAAATACTCAAAGTCTGCCCCCTTCCTTGAAATAAATATGCATCTACTCATGTAAAATTTGGATTAAACTCATCGATTTGCTTCATTAACAAATAAGAATGCTTGAACTCTTCGTTCATAATTTGTCACCGTCATGGTTTTTAGTGAAAAAGTAAATAGGCTATGTAAAGATGTGCAATCTGCGATGGGTGTTCTGTCCCCTCCCTCTTAAATTTTCGACCTTTCCACGAGGGGAATGTCTGTATCTATTAGGCTATATTCTCATAACAAGACACCCAACTATAGTATATTTGAAAATAAACTTTACCCTGTGTATTAAAAACTTTCCTGTCTTCGGAAGAAAATTATTAGGCCTATGTATGAAAAAAATAAGATATGAAAAAGAGAACAGAAATTAAATATTGAAGTCTTTTACAATGCGATCATGCATTTTTTCTGATGTGATACAAAAATGTAAAAGTAGAATAGGTCTACGCCTTAAGATTACATATATGTAAATGTTCAGTTCATGATCTAGTTTTGATCAATAACTTTGCTCCATTAAGCATTACCTGATTTTACAAAAATTTCTGTTTATATCAAGTGTAACAAAAAAATGTTTATTGGGGCCACTAAAACTCGCGCTTCGCGCTCGATTTTTCCACACATGCAAAAAAAAATTTTGACTGCCCTTGCCCCCCCAATATTTTCTTTTGCCCCCCATTTGCCCCCCCACTTTGAAAATCCTGGTGCCGCCACTGTCTTTTAAGCCAACATAAATTCATTTGACAGAGCGTGAATTTCGAATTAACAACCCAAGAATTTTAGCGCATAACAAAAACGAATCTTAATGTCATTTGCCCATTGACTATAACACTAGAAAATGCATTCTGATAAAGTATTTTTATCCCGGGGGGGGGGGGTGCCACTTACATTGGCGAGTGGATACCATGCGCGACCAAAAAAACACGTAAAAAGGATGTCTTTTTCACGATAGGGCACGTTACGTACGTAACGTGATAAGGGTGTCAAAAACACGAAAATAATGAAAAAAGGGTATCTATTTCGCTAGGAAAATTACGTGTTTAGGGTCGAATATGCGGGGATGATAAAACAAAATTAAAATGTTTTATAAAGGATGTCCTTTTTGCCCCAAAACTTCGTGTTTAGAGTCCGATTTGCACGAGGTGTAGAAGGTGGGGTCGTACTAAACCAAATAAGGTAAAGCCGACGACCGATCAGGACCAGTAACAATAAAACATTCCTGTACTTGTTTAGGGGTTCATTTCAGGGAATATTTGCCAAGAGTATCGTTTTGTTTCCAATACTTGTTAAGGGTAGGGTTTCACACGCCAATACTTGTTAAGGGGTGCATTTTCAGAAAATGGAAATTACGTGTTTAGGGTGCTTTTCGAGACCCCATGTTCGCGCATGGTATCCACTCGTGAATGGAAGTGGCCCCCCCCCCCGGGATTTTTATTCATGTCATGAAAGATTTGCCAAATTTAAAAATGGAAAGCGTTTTAAACAAAAAATCATGAAAAATCAGAAATCAGGAATATGTTTCTTCTCCGTAGACACAATTAAATCATACAAAATTTTCCTATTTTCACCAATAAATCGTCTAGACAAAAATCCTGATTGATTAACATGAATAATTATATGGTAATACTTTTTAAAGTCTGTGAGCAATACAACTTTACAACAGTTTATAAACAACATTCAACAATGAAATTGATCTCCAATTTTTTATGAAATGTCTTACTTTGTCACCTTAAGGAATTAATGTTATCAAGCCATTATTGTTTGTGAGATGGATAATTTTCCAGAAATATAAGCAAAATTCATACTTCGTACCAAGAATATACCTAAGTCCTGAAAGAATGCTTTAAAAGATTCAGTTGTAAATCCATCTCGTCCAGGAGGCTTATCATTTTTCATATTTTTTAATGCAAAATCAACTTCACTGTAAGACATTTCTCCATTTAAAGAAGAATCGTCTTCCTCTGTAAGACTATGGAAACTCTCTTCTCTAATAAGATAAAAAAAAGTTCTTCAGCATCACTATTTGCATGATATTTACATATAACTGTTCATTATATGAGCCAATTTCTTTTAAAATGTCTGTTTGTTCTTGCAATACTGTACCATTATCATGAATCAATTCAACAAATGTTTATTTCTGCTATCCTCTGCTTTTCAAGATAAAAAAATATTTAGACGGTTTTTCTCCATATTGCATTATTTGAAGTTTTATCTAAATTGTTCTAATTATTTCCTAAGTAGCCTAATTTTTTGTAAATTTTCTTTAGTATTTATATTTTGGTCTAGAAGTTTTTCTAAGTTAAGTATTTCAATTTCGAGTTTTTTTCTACACTTTCTTCTTTTCTCTTCTCTCTTATTACATACAATATAGTCGCTGCTCTCAACTCCATCAACAGCAAGGGTAGATCTAGCCTTCGCCAATAGGGGGGGGGGGGGGGAATTTTTTTCAGACATATTTTCCCCGATCGGCCACTCGAAGATGATTTTTGGTTTCTTTGAAGGGGTAATCCTAATACTCACTTCTTAGCTTTATTCCTATGAATAAACATTTATAGACAATATCATATCTTTATTTATATAATGTGAGCGCGAAGCGCGAGCTAATTTTTTGGGAAATCTTTTGTATTTTTCTGAAAAAGATGTGTATGCAAATGAATAACTACTACAAACGTGAAGCGCGAGCATAAATGACTGAATGGCTGATTTTGTGGACAACTCTCCATTTGTTTTGTACACATATTTTCAGATTTTCCCCTCTATTTTACATATTTCACATTATCACCTCCTGACCTTGACATATATGGTGTGGATTATATTTTCCCACGACATATGTTGTGCTCAGAAGGAGGCAAGATGCAACTTGAAAGATAATGAGGAAAATCTGAAAATTTGTGTACAAAACAATTGGAGAGTTGTCCACAAAATCAGCCATATTGAAGCACGTTTGCCAATTTGAGGATGCCCATAGAAAGTACAACAAGAGTTTTTAAATTCCCATAACTTGCGTATTTCATAACCAATTTTGATGAAACTTTTTTAAATTGATCCTTTCATTTTACTCTTTCCAGTAAAATTGCCTCTCTTCTTGGGTTTTGGTTTCCTTTCATATAGCGAGCGCAAAGCGCGAGCAGAAATTTTTAATGGATACGTTTTGATGTAATAAAAAAATGATCTGTTAACGGCTGCTTGCAGTTAGTCTAAGAACGTTATATATTTCAATAATCAAATAATGCGAGCGCGAAGCGCGAGCTAAACATTTTGACATTTCTACCTGAAAAAAGAAATTCTGAGCACTTTTTGTAATCGTAAAAAGGATAAGTATGTAACTAAACAATGGATGCGAGCGCGAAGTGCGAGCGGAAAAATTCGAGATTTACACCAGTGGCGTAACAGGCGGGGGGGGGGGGCAGGGGGCAAGCTGCCCCCCGGCGGATTTCACCAGGATAATAAAAAAAATCGGGAAAAAATAAAAGGGATGGAGAAAGAAAGGGAAAGGGGAAAGATAGAGAGAAAGGGAAAAGTGGAAAGAAAACAAGGAAAAATATATTTTTTGAAATGGAAAAGGAAGGAAAGCAGGAAGAAGAACAAAAGAAAAACATTTGAGAAAGAACAAATCATTCTGAAATAGACCTATATAGTGCAATAGCATGATGGGAAATAAATTAAAAGATGGCAAACAATAGCGGGAAATGAAGGTAGAATGGAATTAGTCAAAAGCTAATTTGGAAGACAAAGAAAAGGGACAAGAAATAAAAAACTTAATAACACGGACGGGCTGACGAGGATAGAAAATAAAGAGCGGGAAGAAAGTGGAACTGCGTACAACATTGTGCTATTAGCTTGCTAAATTTTATACAAAAAAGCTACCCGGGGCTTTGCCCCAGACCCCAAGCAGTAGGGGCTCTTCATCTATGACCTTCAAATGGCTCTATTACCCCCCCCCCCAACCTCTTTAGGGACCCTTCCTACATTAAGCTTTACGCTCAGTCACTGGCGTACAGGCGCGGGGGGGTCCTGGTTCAACACCCAAGAGGAAATAAAAGATATTATTTATGGGAGACAACGTATAATGAAAGAATGGAAACAATGAAATGTGTTATTTGCTGAATATAATGGAGAAATCTATCACATAATTAGAATTTGATTTCAATAGGCAATTTTTTTTCCAGCTCGCTTCGCGCGGGAGGGGGAAACTCCCCCTCCCGCGCGAAGCGCGAAGCTTTTAGTGTTTCATAAATTAAAATGAAAAGGAGCCGTTTCTCTTGTCTCTAGTACCTCCAATTCGGTTGACTCTATTGCGATTTTGAACCTTGTTTTCAAAAGTGATTGTAAACGCACAAAAGAGGTATACAATGGAGGAAATTAAAATGATAATAACTCCGCGGAAGCGCGGAAGCTAAAGTGATTTATCAATTTTTCTTGCCATAAAAAGGGTCCCGAGAAAAGGGTATTCTCAAAGATATATTGAAACTTTCTTTGGAAAGATCAGATTTGATTACAAACAATTTAGCATCAGTGCATATTTTTAACTCGCAAAACAGAGGAGAAGATTGGTAGAGGAAGATATTCCTACCCGCGATGAGCAATGAAACTCTGAAATTTCAAAGGGCGGACGTTTCATCAAATGTAGATATCTCTAATACCCAATCGTCTCTTATTCAATTGATTTTCTAAGATTATTGAACTTCATTACAAAGAAAATAGTGCGCATAAAGTTGAAACTTCTGTGATTTATTGAAATTATCTATCTATATAATAAAGGACGATTAATTTTTTTGACTTATCCTGAAGCACTTCATTTTGAATATAAAGAAACTTAAGTGTCATTCAAAATTTCAAACTGAGGGTGCAAAACAGGACAGGAGATGAATGTATACAGGGAAATGACATGAAGTTTAATACAATTTGATTAAAAAAAATATTGTACTTTTTTATTTAATACGACACGAATTCCATACCTTCCTCTTTTTAAATTAGGACCCTGTTTGCCCCCAAATTATGGTTGTTTATAGTAATGAGCTGAAAAGCGGGAGAAGCTGACTTTATGGAGGTGACGGCAGAAACTGATATAAAGATTTTACCCGCTCGGAGCCGACCAGACCAAAAGTTGCGCGATCAATTGAAAAAAAAGATAACTTCATACATTTACTTTGGCCTAACCTTACTCAAATTCATGCCCTAATGTATACAATTTTAACTTTAACTGGCAAGAAGCACATAGCTGAGGTGGAAAAACAGGGTTAGAGAAAAGGTGGGGGAACAATGGAGAACTTCAATATTGTCATTTAACCGCGCGCAGCGCGGAAGCAAAATTCATATATGAATTTAAAGCAAGAAGAGTGAAGGAGTTTCTCTTTTGAGAAAAAATAAAGAATAAATAGATAAAACACAAAGCTACCTTTCTTCCCTTTCCTTCCTTCCTTTTCCTTTTCTCCTCTCCTTTTTCCCTTCTTTTTTTTTCTTTTTGGGGACGTTTTTTTTGGGGGGGCGACCGCCCCCCCCCTGGCTACGCACCTGGATATGGCCTTGATCAAGAGACTAGAAACTTAAGAAATTTCATAAATGATTACGAGCGAGCGGAGTGAGCGAGCCGAAATTTTCGCGTTTTCCCGTCAAAACATACATTTCTTGTCAATAGTTTGTTAGTAAATCAAGTATTAGTCGATGCTACATGTCCTTATATTCGTAACACTCATAATACAGCCTTGAACAGGAGACTAGATATTTATGGAATTTCATAAATTATTACGAGCGAGCGGAGCGAGCTAAAAGACATTTTAGCGTTTTCCGTCATTTTGGTTTTCATATTGGTAAAACATATTTTGTAAGAAAACGTATATGTCTTTGTCTTGGTTCACTTGTATTCATAAGTATACATCATGATAATCATGTATGGCCTTGTTAATGGCGATACCGTGATCAAGTAAAATAGTGGATTTTCAATCATTTAAAGCATTGACAATTTGAGGAAAAGAAAGAAAAGTTCAAATTAGAATAATAATGATAATAATAATAATAATGATAATAAAATCAGATACCCACCCTTGCAATAAGCCACTTGGCGCCAATTTTTCACTCCAAATTCATTTCCATAAATTCACTCTTTTGGGTGAAAATTATTATTATTATCATTATTATAAGTATTATTATTATTGTTATTATTTTTATTATTATAAGTATTATTATTATTATTATCATACAAACAACACGCACATATTATTATTATTATACACACAACACGCACACATACACAACAGATACATCTCACAAAATATACTGAGGCAGGGTCTCAAGTGTAAAATATAGTAAGGTAGGGTCTGAAGAGTTAAACGTTGTGAATGCTGACCCGACATCAATTTTGGCCTTGCCCTTCCAGGACACATCTGCCGTAAGTTCTATAATTTGGGGGACACCAAATATCTCCAGGTATACGTATGTTTTCCTTTGTAATAAATACACACCTGCAAAGTATAAAATTGAAGGTAAGTTACTTTTTTTTATTTGAATGAACCTTGAAATCAGTCATAATTTTTACATGTATCAATATTACACCATAAAACATTTCCACCGAAAAATCCTCATGCAGCATGCCGTCATTGTTTTTTTTTACCTTAAAAAGAATGTTTGTGCCATATGATGATTTATGTTCCTATGCAAATTTCACATATCACTCGTCTTTTTTGTTTGTTCAGCTTTCTTATCAATATTTGTATTTATTTATTCATTATTATTAAACACACCCTTTCGTCCAAACCGGGGGGGGGGGGGGCTTTGGACGAAAGGGCGCGTTCCAGTGAACGCGACGCGACGTGGCGCTCCCAACGCACCCTTTCGGCCAAACGGGGGGGGGGGGGGGGGGCTTTGGACGAATATTCGCGTTCGCGTTGACGCACCCTAACGCGACAGCACCCACCCTTTCGAAATAAGCCCAAAATTTGTGATATTTCTTCCCAATTTGGGAAAAGGAAGTTCAGTAATTACCAAAAATAGAATCTGTGTTAGATAGACAATCATATGCATACACTTTGTCAATCAGCCATATCAAAAAAAAAAAAAAAAAATAGCAATGGGTTGGCTCGAATGAATATCTATGGCCTGCCACTAGTGATTAGGCCCGTGTACCTTGTATTGTATGGCACATGAAGGTTTGATCAGTGGTGTAACCAGATCAGTGGTGTAACCCCGAATCAGCTGCGAATCCATCCATATACACGTATTCTGGTGGTTTCAGGAATATTATGTTTTGCCTTCGTAAATGCGAGAAAATTCGGGAACATTCGCTGAGAAATTCACCTCATTTTGAAATGTTCAAAGCCAGGCGAATGCCCTCCAGAATATTCCCGAATGTGACCACAACAAGCACAACAAATTTCATTCGGGCCACATAAGTATTCGGGTGACATTCGGTTGGATTAGGGGAGGCATTTGAAATTTTCTGGGCGGATTCGGACCTATTTCATCCTGGGCATAACTGTCCCGAACCGTCCGAACTCGGCGCATTCGTTCTGATTCTGGTCCACATTCAGGTCATCGTTCTGCTGTAAATCAGAAATATTCGGTCACATTCGGCTGGTTCTGGACGTGCTGGGTACGTTGATTCTTCCACTATTCGTGTTGGCATTCTGCTTTTGGGGGGATGGCCAAAATTGATATTGTCAATTCTTGGCGATACTGCGCTGAATCGCAACATATACGGACCCATTCTTCTCTATTTGGGGGAATAGACTGTGGGATGGTCGCTAAAATTGTGACTTTCCGTGGGGCAGCAAATACAACTAGTTTTAATATTTTTATTTTTGCTGATGGTTTATTGAGAGTGGTCATTTTGTATATTACCCTATTGGTTGATACCTATTTTTATGTCATTTATCAGCTGTCCAAGTTAGATAGACTGTTGTCTTATTAATTATCTGTGTATCTGTTTTTTAATGTTGCAGGTAGGGAATTATATACAAATGTGTGTATGTTTTGGTGATTTTTACTTATTTATCTGTTTATCATTGTTATATACATGTCAAAGGTTGCAGTACATTCATGATTTTATAATGATTTTATTTGACTTATATATATATGTTACAGCATTTGGTAAGTTTTGGACTTCTTACTGTAATTATGTTTAGAGATTGATAGGAAGCAGTTTGCATGCCCCTTGCACAGTTTTTATTTCAAGGAATTGTATTAAGGAAATGCTTATTCTTTTGTTTTAGTTCATGGTATCAAAGACTCTTATATTTTGCCTTGTGCGTTTTACCAACAACTTAGGCTGATTTATATGGGTAATGATTTGCATTGGTGGAAATTGATTTTTATCATAATTGCTTTATTTACATAGCTTGTTCATTGTTTAAAGAAGTAGGCTTTTATTCAGTTTCCTATAATGTTAAGAAAAGAAAAAATGTTGCCATGGTAAGCTGTTATCTGTCTATGACATGTGTATTTTGATGGGGTAATAGGGGGATAATAGGTGGAGAATATGATTATGGTGTTATTTTAATTGAGTTGTATGTAGTTTATGTTGGTGAACTGGTATGTACACTGTAGTTGATGATAGTTACAGGTAATTTGTATTAGTGATAAGACAATGATTATTCATAGTGATACATGTACTTTGAATTATCAATAAGACTATCATTATTCATGTAGATGAACTGGTATGTACACTATAGTTGGTATTAGTGTTACAGGCACTTTGAGTAATTGATAAGACAATGATTATTAGCAGAGTTAAAATGTTTACTGTAGAGCATTTCTCCATTTAAATTTAGTGGATTTTATGTGAAGGCCAGTTTGCATCACTGTTACAGTTATTGTTTAAATAGTTGTATTGCTTTATATTTCAACAGTTGAGTTGTGTTTTTCATGGCTTAAATGTGATGATATGGTTTAAACGTAATTTTACACTTAACGAGCTATTTGGATGTCAGATGGGTAATTGCAGTAATTTAGAAAGTTGATAGAAGAAGAAGTTAAAGAAGTTAGTAGAGGGAAAGAAAAAGTGGTCACGCCATTGTCAAGGCCCTATATAGGGCCTTGGCCATTGTGGATTGCTGCCCTCTGTCGGGCAGTGTTGTATATGTTACACATGCGAATCGTTGTCATCGGCCCTTGGCCTTGCGCGGCCGGCCAGCTCTGTGTAGAGGTACATTGTCATTAAAATATGAACCATAAAGATTATTGTGATTGACGCCTTTATCATTTAATGGTGCAGTTCTTGGACATGATAATATGTGAAATATTATGAATGAATACATGCACAATGTTGCCATCGGTAAATTTTGCTCCTGACCTCAAAATTAAAATAATAATATGCGAAATCGTACCATTGATTCGACTGGAAATTCCGCCATTCACCCCGTGTGTTAAGGACTTCCGTGAACGCGCGCGAGCGTGTACAATGCATGTAACCTCGTTCGCGTTTGTGTTTTTTATTCGTTGTACATGATAAACGTATTACAGAATGTACGATGGCGGATAAGATGTCGTCGTCTTCGTCGTGTTTTGACAGCGAAATGACGATTTATCACTAGCAAATATATGCTACATGCACGTCTTACCCAAGGAAAGAGGGCCAGTAAATTCCTTTCAAGTAAAGAGCTAGAACAAATTTAAGCCTTTGCTGCATTCGTTGATGTAGACTACCTGGGACTTCAGAATAAAAATAGCTATTCGTGCAGCAGAGAAGTTTGCGATTGACTTGCATGCAGCCCGGCCCCGAGAGACCAGCCCTACCAGCATTTCAGCAAGATCCGAATGGATCAAAATAAGTATAGATGTACCGCGTTTGCCCAGAGCCAGGTCAAACATCGATCGTTCGTATCGCCAGTATTCAGCAATCAAGCGATCGAAGGTAATTTGTTGTCACTTTGTGCTCTTGCATTTCACTCTCTGCAAAAGTGAAGCGGTGCAAACTTTGATGATTTTTGTAGAGGTCTACATGATTATACATCTAGATTTTTTAATTGAGTCGATGAATAATGTGACTCATGACTTACTTCATCTTCTATTCATACGCTTGTAAATGTGGCGGTGAAGTAAGTCATGACATGAGTCACATTATGTATCGATTCAATTAAGAAATCTAGACCTATACAAAAATCATCAAAGCTTGTACTGCTTCACTTTTGCAGAGAATGAAATGCAAAAGCACAAAGTGAAACAATTTTGGCATGGACAAAGATCGGTATAACAATGATCACCATCTCAAAATCATCCTCTGTATCTTTTTCACCTTCGATAGCTTGATTACTGGAATGCTGGTGATACGAACGATGTTTGACCTGGCTCTGAGCAAGATGTAACGCGTTACATCTATAACGTTAGTTTGATCCATTCGGATCTTGCTGCAATGCTGGTCGGGCTGGGCAGGAGCGTAACAGGGGTCGGTGGCCAGGAGGGGCAAGAGCAAAAAAATCTCCGGTCTTATCAGGGGCAGATCCAGGATTTTCCAAAAGGGGGCAAATTTTTCAGAGGAAAGTTTCGACCAGCCCCCCCCCAAAAAAAAAAAGTTTTTCAATCAATTGACAAGCAAAAAAAAAATAAAAATAAAGGTTTTTACCCACAAATGAAGTATATATTTCGTACACGAAAAAAGGGTCTTCAATTTCAAAAGAGGGGGCACACCTTTGTTTTAATGGCATATTTACATTACAAATTTTAGTATTTTGCTTCTCAAAAGGAGGGGGGCAGGCAATGGCGTCATGAGGCAACATTCTGAGGGGCGATATGGTGTATCGGGTAAAAAAAAAACAATGCGAGTGAGCAAAAAATTTTACATTTTTATTACAAAAATCAAATTTTAGATTTGGACATAATGTTAAAGAAGATAACATATTTGTCACCCTTCTCTCTTTCCTTTTCCTTTTTTTTCTTGGTCTGTACGCCACGGTAAACAAGATTTTGTTTATGATTTTGCATGCTTATTTTCATGATTTTTTAAAAATGAAATCACCTTTTCATGACAATCTATCTGTTCTTCTTTCTTTCCTTTTCCAGTTCCTCTTTTTTCCCCTTTCCCTTTTATTCTCCCCCTTTTCTTTTTTCCCTTTCCCTTTGCCTACTTAAAACATGGGTAACACTAGACCAAAAGCTTCAGTCTCTGTATTTTGGTTGTTCCGCTGAACTACGTTGGCTCCACTCACCATACATATGGGGTGAATGGGGATTACAGTAAAATGTCAGAAATTGTTGAATAAATGCCCGGAAACGACGGTTATTCCTGTCTAGGGTAACACCGGAACCGAATCAGCGGCAAATCTATCCGAATATACATAAGGATGGACTTTGGACATGTTGGAGCACTATTGACCTAATAGTGGCATAGGGAAAGTTTGGTGCTTTTGTAAACTCTGTCCCCAAAACTTCAATTTTTGGACCTAAGGCCCCTGATTATTGGAAAGATCAGATTTGATTACAAAAAAATTTAGCGACAGTCCATAACTCGCAAAGCAGAGGAGAAGAAGTGCATTGGCGGCGGAAGCCAAACATTTTAGGAGGGGACAACCAATAATTTTTTGAAAAGCAAAAAAAAAAAAATAGGTTCTCAACCCAAAAATTTTAGGGGGGACGTACGAAAATAAATTGACAAGCAAAAAAAAAAAAAACATATCAATTTGTTGTGTACAAAAAACGCTCCTCTTATAAGGCATAGAAATGGGACGTTTAACGCACAGTCACTAATACGCGCCCCTGTCTTCGCATCGTGCAGGCAGTCTACGTGTATAGTGGCGGGCTGCTACATTGCGGTGCAGGGGTGTTCAACTTACATATCGTGAGCGCACTCAGCTGCGTGTTTTCACTTCTCCTTTTCTTGTCATTTTTCCTCGCATTACTTGTTTTCATAAATTTCCCTCTCACTTTCCTTGTTTTCTCACTCCCTTCAGTTTTGTAACTCTTCTTGATCACTTGCATTCATTGGCACACCCCCCGGTCAAAAATGGTACGGTCCTATCCAACATACACTCAAGTCGTCGCTGTACGAATAATGAAAACTTGCAAAATTCTTCACGCGCTGCGTTGCATAGCTATGCGTGTGTACTATGTACACACAATGCCATCGGCTGAATCCGCCAAACTATAGTGACCAATTATTGCAAAAGCTTTTGCAAATGTGAAAAGTGACAGAGGTTTTTTTTATCCAATCAAAATAATTCTTAGGTATTCGCAATCTACAGCATTTTCTGCAAAATGTCTTTTTTTGATAGGGTCTATTGTGACGTATATATTTTTTTTACAACAATGTGAAGTTGCACCAAACGTTTCGTTTCCAGCACTTGCCCATTGGCTCATGAACAAATGGATTTCCAAAATCATCAAGAAAGGTTCCAAAAACCTCAAAAGTGACAGAACTTAATTTGAATAAAATTAAATGAAAATCATATCATGTTCAAGGTGAGAATCTGCTCTATTCTGTTTTGATAGATCACCTTGTTGACGCGTTTGGGAGATATCTTAGCAAATCCGTCAAAAACGGCGTATTTTCTATTATTCTCCATAGGGAAATAATTTAACACGCTACGCACTGCAAAAAAGGAGCGCAAACAAATTGATATGAAAAAAAGGTCATTAAGAACAAATTTAGGGGGGGGGGGAACGTCCCCCCTCCTCAAATTTATGGGGGTCACGACCCCCTCGTCCCCCCCACTTCCGCCGCCTATGAAGAAGCGTATATGCCGGGAGGAGGATATTCCTCCCCGCGCAGAGCAATGAATCTCTGAAATTTTAAAAGGGCGGACGTTTCATCAAATGCAGATATCTCTAATACCCAATCGGCTCTAATTCAATTGATTTACTATAAGATTATTGAATTTCATTACAAAGAAAATAGTCCGAAAAAAGTTGAAACTTCTGTGATTATTGGAATTATATATAAAAAAAGATGCCTACACTCTTAAAAAAAACGACCACAACGTGGTCATTTTTAACCACGTCACCGGGGCCAACTATGCACCTACTACAACCTTGGTCATTTTGACTACGTTTGCCGTGATCATTTGAAATGACACCGTATGGTGGTTAAAAAATGACCCAAACGTGGTCAATTTATGACCCCGTTTCCTTGGTCAAAACAACACGTGGACGTTGTCATTACGTGGTTATATTCCATGACCATGATGACGTGGTTTTAATGATATTATCTGAACATCACCATTCTCTATTCTCTTTCACGCATCAGGTCACTTTAGTTTGACAACCAACCAAACGACAAGTTATGGAGTGCAATGAATTTTCGGCTCAAATAAGTTGAATTTTATTCATATTTCAGAAAACAGTCAATTCAAAAATCAGGAATGTAACATTTATACAATAATTTACATAAAATGTTTGTAGTTTGACCATATTGGTATATCAGTGTATATAGAATGTGCGATACTCTTTTCATATTTTGACCTAAATGAGACCAATAAATATAATTCCCTATTTTCTATATATTTATTATTATTTTTCAAACAGACTGGATGATTCTCGGCTGAAGATAATGAAGATATCACTATTAATTGATCATAATTTAAAACTTGAAATAAAAAAGGTTCTATGACTGTGCCGAGTGTGCTTGTTTTAGCATGTTTGCCACAAAGGCGCGTTCACTGAACCATTTTTGACACATGCGCTATATCAAGCGCTCCTATATATATGCCCAAATTTAATCCAACAATTGATTTTGCACCATGGACAAAATTAAACCACCTTTTTGTGAATCACCCACATAGTTTGTATTTATTGCAGAGGTTAAATGGACAATACAATTTAACAGCTCATACATGTAGTTTAGGTTTAACAGTTCAAATCTATACTTCTTAATTTCTCATGGTGAATATGCAATATGTTTTTTTTTTTTTGGGGGGGGGGGTGTTTTTTTTTGTTTGCAGATAGTATATATTATTCCAAATTCTTACTCTCAATATAAGGTTAGTAGCCTTCAAATGACGGAATTGTTTCTCTAAATAAAAAAGTAACTACAATATTCAAGAGTGAGCAATAAAAGTGTAAATAATTCATCATTCTCATAACCAAACACATTCGTAAACATTGCAGGATTATAAAGAATTTCTTTGACTTATCCTGAAGCGCTTCATTTTGAATTATAAAAAACTTAAGTGTCATTCAAAATTTCAAACTGAGTGCGCAAAACAGGACAGGAGATGAATGTGCAGGGAAATGACATGAAGTTTAATAGAATTTGATAATAAATATTGTACTTTTTTTAATACGACACGAATTATTTACCTTCCTCTTTTTAAATTAGTAACCTGTTTTCCGGCAAAATTATGGTTGTTTAGTAATGAGCTGGAAAGCGGGAGAAGCTACTTTATGGATGTGACCTCAGAAATTGACATAAAGATAGCACCCGCCCGGAGCCGACCCATCCAGAAGTTGCGCGATCAATAATAAAAAAAACAGATAACTTCATATACTTCGGCCCAAACTTACTCTAATTCCATGCCCTAATGTATACGTTTGAACTTTATCTAGCAAGAAACCCCAAGAAACACATATAGCTGAGGTGGAAAAACAGGGTTAGAGAAACTTGTTTTGCGTTAAAAAAATGATAATGTTGATATTGATCTGATCGATTTGACATAAATTTGCACCTGCGGAATTTAAATCAAGTTCTACGAGGTATTGGATAGAGCGCCCCCTGCTCACGTTTGAGAGACATAGGGATTACAATCTTTTGTACTCCTGAGACGCCCTCGAAATGCACCTCGAGCGGGCTTGTCAGGATAACGTACTAATACAGGGCAGGACTGAGGAGAGGTGGTCTTGCACGATTTCCTGATAACTTTTCTTTCCTTTCTTTCATTTACTTTTCGAACTGACATAATTTGAACAAAGAAATTATCATATTTTGGAAAAAAAAGAAAAGCATATTATAAGGCAACAATAGTCAAAACTGACTACCGTAGTTTGCCTATTCAAAATAACAACAACAACTTGGGGAAACAATGGAGAACTTCAATATTATAATTCAACATCGTGCAGCGCGGAAGCAAAATTTATGTATGAATTTAGAGCAAGAGTGCAAGGAGTTTCTCTTTTGAAAAGAAATAAGAAAAAGAAGAAAAAAAACACAAAGCTACCTTCTTCCCTTTCCTTTTCCCTTTCTCCTCTCTTTTTCCCCTCCTTTTTGTTAGGGTGGGGGGCGGACGTTTTTTTAGGGGGGGGGGGCGACCGCCCCCCCCCCCCGGCTACGCTCCTGCCATGAAGCTAAAAGTATATAAAAAGAACTGTATATACCAAAATAAAAGATTATTTTTCCGTTTAGGCCTGAAGTGCACCAAAACGGGGCAAAATAAACATTGACTTATTTCGTCTGTCGCCCAACTTCACTTCCCTGTCTTATCCGAACTAAATACATGAATATTTGGCCATTGAGTCCCTGTACAGATCGAGCTAGAACTTTGGTCTATACCAACGTATAACGGAGACCGAAGCTTTTAGTCTAGTACCGTATCTGCCAGGTGCTAAATCCGCCGCTACACTAGCCCTTTGTTGGATACACATCTCTAGCTCTCTACTCTATATTTTATGGATATCTAATCTGCGCGCGCGCATTCGGTCGGATTATTAAGATGAAATTATTTACCCGCCCGGGCCGCGAAATTATTTTTCCCACCATATTTCTGGACCAAAATACGAACTCATTTGCATACAGCCAATCAGAGACGATTGTTTTTTTTCCTCTCGATCTTTCGGTCGACATGATATGAATATTCATGCTGCGTCTTCGGAGTAAGAGTACGCATGCTCGTGGACTTAATTTTCCTCAGTTCTCTTTTTTAGCTCTGGAATGAATAAGAGTGCTATCAAACTAAAAAGGAATCAAAATTGTATTGAGACAATACTGACACAGAAATTGTTATTTCTAATCTAGAGATTTGGGAGAGTGGGTAGATAAGGCCACATGTTAGTTTTTAGCTCAAATGGTTTTCTGATTGAGTAGTAGGTTTTTAGGCAGTTCCTTAGCACAGATTTTCAGCAGAGCCAAAGGTGTCACAGTCCAGTGGAATGCACGTGTCAATCATAGTTAACTTATATAAAGTATTATTGTCATGTGCATGCCATAACTGTAGTAAATTTCACCACTTTCCCTTTTTTCTGACTGGATGCCTGTGAACTCAACATGTCCAATGGGGTATATGAGGCTAATACATAATTAAAATTCTATGGTTACATCTGTTGAAACTTTAAAATGCATGTGGTGTAGACATCGCAACACTGTCTTGAGTAGGATAAAGTATGTGTCCACTACCAATAAAAACACGTACACAATAATATAATTGACAGTAGAAAATACAATCCAATATTTTCCCCCCATAATATTGGATGGAATTAATTAGTCTATTATAAAATGGGGGAGTTTTGGTAAATAACTAAATTGCAACAATATAATTGTTACTAAATGTTTAATTATCGTTTCAAACCAATTGATTTAACACATCTAATGAATAATTTCGGTCTACTCTAGATCTAGTCATAGACATCTAACATATCTACTGCTTTACATTAAAAAGATATAATTGGAATTATACAAAAAGGTGGCCTTATTTATCCCACTCTTCCCTGTTTAATTTAGGAGTGATTTTTAGTTACGTTCTTTAAAGCTCCATAGGTTATTACATGTACAAAATTATCAGTATCCCATTGGTGTTTTTGGATTTGACAATTCATAAGACATTGACGTTTAAGTGCTGGTAGTGGTAGTCATCGATTGTGATTACGAAGATGACTGATAATTCATCTGACAATGATATTCTAAAGATCATTAAAATCATCATATACATGTAGTCATCATTATAATCCACATCATTCATCAAAGTAATATAATGTAGAAGCAACAGCATCTTGAAGGTTAAGTCCACCCCAGAATATTGTTTATTGTAACTGATAGAGCAAAATCAAACAAGCAAAATGCTGAAAATTTCACCGCTGAAAATCGGATGTAAAATAAGAAAGTTATGACATTCCTAATTTCGCTTATTCTTTTTAACAGAACAGTTGTATGCACAACTCATTATGCAAATAAGTTGATGATGTCCCTCACTCACTATTTTTGGGTGTTTTTTTTTTATTTAAATTACATACAATATTTCAATTTTTACAGATTTGACAAGTATCAACTTAACTTAATCATGATGGTCATTCCACATGTTCAGGGAGAATTACAATTTGCTTCACATGACAATGACAAGAAAATTAGATTTTTTTCGATTGTGATGATGAAATTTTCGTTGTTCTGCTTGTTGGATTTTTCTCCTTTTATTCAAATCAACTTTTTATTGGGGTGGTCTTTTCCTTTACCATCATAATTAGCACCATCATCACAATCATCAATACAGCTATCGCCATAAAACTATCAAAATCAACATTAACAAAGAACATTAACTTTACCATATAGTACATCATCACGATTATCATAATAATCATAATTCCTCATCACTAGAACAATCATCAGCATCAATTTCGTCAGCATTATCATCACCGCTATCATCATCATCATGAAAGAGAAAATGAGCATATAATTGCACAATTTATGCATTGAATCATTTGTAAGCCAGTCAGTAATCAGCTGACCAATAGTGTGCACCCTTGCATTTAATGATTTAATGTAAACTATATTTCGCACGTTTAAGAAACAAAAACTTTAATTGTATAAACTTATCCTCTCATGAAGACGATTAAACCAAAGTCCACTAGTGTTTCACTCTTAAACAAAATACTAAAGCAGTTTCCATCTCAGTTACTTATCAAAACCTGCACATGAATATTGATTGATTTTATATTTTGATTTTATTCATATATATACATCATTTTAAACATTACATTATATTCATATTAGTATAATCATTTTTTTTTTATATATATACATGAATGGAGCATCTTAAGCTCTAAGAGCTTGAAAATGATGTTCCATGAGAAAAAAGAATACAAAGATACATAATTATACATTGGCTAAAATAATATATTCAATGATGCGAACATCAACAAAGAGTAAAAAGAAGAGCAAGAGAGATAGAGTGAGGGGTGAAAAGAACAGAGTGGGAAGGAAAGAACTGAATAGAAAGAGAGAAATATGAGAATTTTTAACAATATATAACAAGCCATGTTTGATAACGAAGACTCGTTCGTGAGGTATTTTGTTTGCATAATAAATATAAACAATAGTAAAACAAAAATGAATTTCATATGTGTGGTGGTACATTATGTAACCATGCAGTGGTAATAAACATACATGACATTATTATCAGCCTTGCGTTTCATATTTTGAAATAAGGAAATTTTGAACTTGCCTCTTGAAGGAATTTTTTGTTGGGCATGAACGAATATAATAGAAAGGGAATTCCAAATGTCGGGGCCAGTATGTCGAATAGATCTATGGGCAAGAGCTGTTCTTGGGTTGAGGTTCGGGTTGGGTAATTATGAATAGATGTATTGAAACGGAACATTTTTAAAAGGTTGTCAGGAAGTTCACGGATTTGGAATCTGTACATAAAAAGAGCAATTTGAAGGTAATGAATGTCATGTATGGTTAGGGTTCTAAGTTTGTGGAACAATGGGTTTGAATGAGCTCGACAGTCTGAGTTTGTACAAATACAAACAGCTTTTTTCTGAAGAAATAAAGAGTTGATTTTTTTTTTGACAAGCCCATACAACATTACGATATGAAATATAAGGCAGTATGATACAATTATATATAGTAAATAATGTTTGGCGAGGAATAAACCATCTGACCTTATATAATACAGACTCCACGTGAAACCGAAGTAACAATATTAGCTATATGTGTATTCCAGTTTAATTTACCATCGACAGTTACACCTAGAAACTTTGTTTCTTTCTGATCGATCTTCATATTATCAATGAAAATATCAAAGGACCGAATATTAATATTGGAATATATATATTATATTTATATAAATATAAATACTTGACACAAGACCACATATAATATTTCCATCATATAGACTGGTAGATAGAAATATTAGGACACTATACCAAGCATTTCCCAACTGGGTTTCAACTAGGACCAACAAACCACTTTTGTCCATGAATTTAGAATATATATCTACATAAACAAAAATGTTACTTCCCAAAGTTTAGTTTAATTCCTCAACTTGATAACATTACATGATATTTAGTCAGAATCCTTTTTAAAAAAAATCAAACTCTGCAGGTCCAAAAATTCTCAACATAAATAATTATTATTCGTTACAATTTTGTGGCATCCATGGTCCACCCATAAATATTTGTGAACAAGTGTGACATGTGAAAATGCTAAAAGATAAAATAATTCGAGAAAAAATCATAAGTATTCAAAGAGGATTTCAGTAGTGGGATAGAGGGTGCTTAAAATCTTAACTGCTGGTTTGAGAAATGTATGTTTATAATCAGCTAAACATCAAGACAAAATTTGGAGTGTCCTTGAATTTTAATCGAATTCAAAATTGACCATTATGTGCGATGCTGTTCACTGATTGGGCTATTCTTGGGTAATGATATATCTAGTCACTTATGTCACCATTCATTGCCTGCCATATACTAACATGTTTAAATGAACCTTTTTCCACATTTGGGGGATATAAAAAATGAATAAATCTATTTAAAAATTTCATTATTATTTCAACAAATTTTAATACTAATTTTTGTGGGCAAAAGCAGTCATTAGTAAATTTTACAAGTGTCCCTAAATCCGCTTACCATTTATTCAGGGATCATACTTTAGTAATAATGAGATTTATGTGAAGGGAGAATAAAAAGATAAAAATGAGCATGAAAGTTTGAAGGAAATTTCGACAAGGAATGAGAAGTACATGTATTAAAGGGCACTTTGAAAAATAAGAACACGACATGTATACAAATCTCAAATTGGCAACTTGGTTTCTCAATGTTAAAAATTTACCGCTACCTGGACAATACAACATGCATGCTGTGTTCCAAAATTACTTTAATTTCTCTGAATCACCTTACTGAAATAAACTTCTAAAAAAAGTTTTGAAATCTCATTTTGTTCAACTATATTGATCTGGCTCTAAAGGCCTGGTCACACCGCCCGAGCGTTGTTGGAGCGGTCGTGGAGCGGAGAGAAAAAATCATCACTGCTCGCTACCGTTCACCATTTTCGATTTCGATTGTTTTCTTTTTTGTTTTCAATTTTTTCCCCAATTTTGTGAGCGAAATTCGACCCTCTCCCCCTACCGCTCAACAACCGCTCCAACAACGCTCGGGCGGTGTGACCAGGCCTATACACGTATGTCGGGTAAGATCACAAGTCAAAAGCTGAAAAACCTGCAATATGTCTGAAGTTTCATAAATCATCTACGGTTTGGATTAAAATCTGAGTTTGATTATTGCTCTCTTATCCCAGCAATAATCCATGCATGTTTGATTTTAATTAAGATTGTGAACATTTTTTATAACTTTTTTCTATGATTATATCTTATACAAGTGCAGTGCTTTGAAACATGGGAAATATTGAATAGATGCAAAATGACTTACATTTCAGCCATGCAGCTGAGAGACAAAATGACATTACGCCAAACAAAAGAACCTGTTCTTAATCTCTTCTCCATGACTACCAGATTTCATGCCACACTTTGAAATATTGCTCTTTGGCATACTCATAAAAAAGTAGGGTATGGGTAAAAAAAAGTATTTCCGCTGTTACCAAGCATGTCAATTATTATACTAACACGCAAGAGTAAATATCAAACTCAAATAAAAAAAACAATATTTGTATCATAAATAGCATATAAAAGTGAAGTACATCTCGAGACATGACACTTTAATAGTTATTTAATAAAACTGCATGTTAGATGAAAGGGGGGGGGGGGAGTGTCCAAGACTTCATCATAATGACATGACAAACATGTACAGTATGTACTTGCCAATTCATTCTTTTAACAATTAAAAACAAAAACATTCTTAGAAGTCATGAAAGGAAAATATCACTAAGGGTAGTTATTTCAATAGAGCTCGGCCATTACTTTGTAGAATGTGCTTTACCAAGAGATTGATTATTTTGTAACACATTCACTAACGTTATGCTTTGCGTCTAGGAATACGCTGAGAACTGAACGGCAGTTTCTTTCCTGGTTTTCAAACAATCCTTTGACGGTCTGCCAGCACCAATGCGGTTTCTGCCACCACCAACCATCTTTCTCCTAGATCATGCAGTTGGCTGAACACCAATTGTCTGCATACTGACTAGAGATTTTTTTTTCTTGCCAAGAGCACCTGCCACCCCAGAGTAAGGCCCCCATTCCACAGAATGGAGACCACTGAAAGACATAAGATTGTTGAGGTCTTACAGCGGTCTTGTTCTATGTGGAATGGGGGTTCAAGCATGGAAGCTAACCCAGTATTCGTTCTAGAATTTAGTTTCAGAAGTTTCTTGGTGAATTTATGTACTGGTCCTCCAAGGAATTCTTAGTCTCCTATGTAGCTTTGCTGTAAAGCAAGAAATCCCTTGTTTAGCTCATTGAGTATTGGGTCACTTCCATTCTCAGCACTTCATTTTGATGTGCAACCGCGTGTATCAAATTGGTTTTGAAGAGAGTGTTGCAAGTGTAAACTTGCTAGCCATGGATTCGTAACAGCATCGTGTCCATTGTCTGAAATCTCAACATCTGTGCAGACAGCTTCTTCATTTCTGTTTTCCCCATCGTTCATCGAGTCCATGCTGTGTTCATCAATACCATCATTTTCATAAGTTGTATTGCTTATGGACTCCATTATCAAGTTGGTTTCTGCTTGTTTTGGTCCACTTTGATGGTTCAAAGAGATAAACCATTCTTCTGGGGCATTTGCACAGCCTGTGGCCACCTTGTACAACAGTTTCCTCAGTGGTACATCATTGGCAGAAATGAAGTTCCAGCAGCAACGGATGTCGAACTTCTTGACAACTACATGTAGGTATTGATGTTTACATGTACATGGGCTACCTGTAGAGACAGAGAGAAAGAATAACATTCTGACAATGATTTCAAATTTTATCACCATGATAAACCTGTTATAACTGGTATTCTTTTGTAAAGACCAAAATCGAGGAGCCCCATCTGGAAGCTTTTGCATTGTAACCTCGTAACAAGTTAATGGTGGCTGCACGATAGCGAGCCGTCTGTGTACGAGGCCGAGGAGAAATTAAAATTAACAAGTGGAATGCCCCTGGCCGTCTCACCTGCATCACGCGGTTCAATATAGCAGCAGTGCTGACTTTGAAAACTACTCTAACTCGCACAAGATGTTCAGTGATACATGGTTACTCTTATGTCCACTTTTTATGAACTAGACCAATAAACTTACAGAGATATGATGGTTATTCAACAAAAAAACCCAACATGGCCAAAGTTCATTGGCCTTACATGACCTTTGACCTTGATCATGTGACTTGAAACTCGCACAGGATGTTCAGTGATATTTGATTACTCTTATGTCGAAGATTCATGAATCAGATCCATAAACTTTCAAAGTTATGATGGTAATCAACAGTTACACCCAATTCGGCCAAAGTTCATTGACCTTTGACCTTGGTCATGTGACCTGAAATGCACACAGGATGTTCAGTGATACTTAACTCTAATGTCCAAGTTTAACGAACTAAACCAATAAATTTTCAAAGTTATGATGGTAATTCAACAGAGACCCCAAAATTCGCCAAAGTTCATTGACCCTAAATGACCTTTGACCTTAATCATGATACCTGAAACTTGCGCAAAATGTTCAGTGATGCTTCATTACTATTATGTCCATGTTTCATGAATCAGATCCATAAACTTTCAAAGTTCTGATGGGAATTCAACAGATACCCCCAATTCGGCAAAAGTTCATTGACCCTAAATGACCTTTGACGTTGGTCATGTGACATAAAACTCACGCAGGATGTTTAGTGATACTTGATTAACCTTATGTCCAAGTTTCATGAACTAAGTCCATATATTTTCTAAGTTATGATGACATTTCAAAAACTTAACCTCAGGTTAAGATTTTGATGTTGATTCCTCCAACATGGTCTAAGTTCATTGACCCTAAATGACCTTTGACCTTGGTCATGTGACATGAAACTCTAATAGGATGTTCAGTAATACTTGATTAACCTTATGGCCAAGTTTCATGAACTAGGTCCATATACTTTTTAAGTTATGTCATTTCAAAAACTTAACCTCAGGTTAAGATTTGATGTTGACGCCGTCGGAAAAGCGGCACCTACAGTCTCACTCTGCTACGCAGGTGAGACAAAAACTCCTCGAAACAGAGACAGCTGTCAGCCATCGAGGTACATGCGCACGTTGTGTGTGCATAAAGCAGCAGGAAAAAAGTTTCACACGCAATTCGCATTCATTGTCAAGAACAATTGCATAAGACTAGTCTATTAAAGAGTAGGGACTCACTTGTTCACTGCAACCATCCTGCCTGTAGGGAATCTACAGGTAGGACTATGTCTATGGCATGCCAATGCTGTACATACCACACACTTAAAAAATCATTAAAATATCACTTTTGTGACCAAAATTACTAATTTCCTTACATAGTTGCAATTGATTTATCATTAGTAACTTGGGAATAATTTTGTATTCACCAGAGGCAGAGCGCTCAAAAACTTGAATTTTGGGCATATTTTTGTGTACGCCCTCTATTGGTGGAAAGTAATATGGCAAGAAAATTTTCATTTTTCAATCTCTGTTTTTAATTAAGAAAAATTAATTTAAAGAACTAAATTTACATAAGAGCCAAGGTATATGATAGCTGTAGGCCTAATGAAAACTGACAGTCATGACAGTGTAAAAAAATCAAGCATTTGTCTCATCATACTCATTGATAGAAAAATAGAAAATAGCCAAACAGTACACTGCCACCCTTATTTTGCCACACATGGAGATGTATGTAACTGAGAACAAGGTTATATATAACCTTAATGAGTGGGGTCTATATTCAATAAACTAGTGATAGTAGGCCTATAACTACCTCGAGCGAAGTTCGTGCAACACTTCTCCACGACCACGCCACGCTTCACTACCGCTGCATGCTGCACTTCGCTCCACCTAGGCCTAGCCCTAGTGTAGTGGAGTGGAGCGAGCCTGCACGAACTTCGCTCGAGGTAGGTTCTACGAATAAGTCCTTACTTGTTTCTTTAGACGGTATCTTATCACAAATATGAACTTACCTCTAACCAGCGTACTTGTTCAGGATCTGGCTCTGCCTCTGTCGAATGCGAGCACAACACAATGTTGGACATTTTGTCCAGAAAGAAGATCTATTCAACTTCAAGTTGATTTCTGAACTAGCTCGTCGCTGCCCAAAACTTTTTAGTTAGTTCGTAAAGTCCATGCGCATGCGTACTTCGAAGACGAAAAATCGAGAGGAAAAAACAATCGTCTCTGATTGGCTGTATGCAAATGAGTTCGTATTTTGGTCCAGAAATATGGTGGGAAAAATAATTTCGCGGCCGGTACGTACCTCAGGCTCAGCTAGCTAGCTCCGATATTTTCCTTCCCAGTCGTCTTGCTTAAGTACTTCTGTTCCTGTTTAATACACGAGAGCGTGTGGGATTTTTGTGAGGAATTGGAGATTGTATAGACTGGAAGATCTGCTGGCTAGGCCTACCGTTACTAGCGTTAATCGCCAAGTTGTATTTCGCCCGTTTTTCGGTGAGTGAAGATGCTTTATTTTCCTCATGGCATGCATCATGTGCATGGCCATGCCATGCTTGGCGCTCGCACATCAATCATGATGGAAGTTCGAGTTCGTACCTAACGGCATTCATTATTCATAACTCATCTTTTCACTGCATGCATTGACTTCAGGGATTTATACAGCAGGTCAATTCCAGCCAAATGTTGCATTTTTCCATTTTCAAAAATTTCTTTTCGGAGCAATTTTGTTTATACTGTTTATAAGTATACAGTTTAAGGTTTACAAAAACACACTTATATTTACTATACCCTCATTCATTCATTAAATACGCAATGTACACTCTGTTGCATTGTGGTACTAAGATTTCATAGAAAATGTACAACTTTCACCCATCCTTGGCTCCTGGCAAGCAAAGGGTGCTGATGAAAAATCCCACTGTCCATGTGACCTCCAAGCAATAATTTACCATTAGCTGTATTGTTTTACACGCTGCAGTGAAACTATGAGGCACAAAATACATTTCAAGGTGTGTATGTTTGATGTCCCATAAGTCACAGTTTTGAGCATTAAGTTTCCCTCATATGCTGCCATAGACTCCTGGAGACAAGTATTGGACTTTTTTATCTACCATAGTACATGCTTGCTTCAACAAATCAAGCTGCATCTGTATTGGACTTGAAATAGCTATACTGGGGGGACATACATTTCAGTCCCATAAGTCACATGTCCCATAAGTCACATATACAGTTCGTAAACCATGCCACCTTAAAGCTGTCCATGACAGCAAATAGAGAGACAAGAATGCTTAAAAGCTGGAGAACAGTATGCTGACTGTCAGAAAAAACAGTCTGAATATCAAAGGCAGTGCATTGAACAACAAAAAATAAGTTTGCATTGTGTGCCCAGTCCAGAAAGAAGGAGAAAACTGAATATGATCGCTAAAATACAAAGCTGAGTGCAGGTGAATTGGGTTTGTTTCACCCTAGCTTTTAGTAATTTTTTAGGTCCAGATCATTCTCTTGGTTTTCTTGTCCCCTTAGAGTGTGCATCAACTGTTTTACATATGATGTGAACTTGGTATATACACGTAGTTCCATGGAAACTATTAAAACCTATGTCAATGTCCCATCAGTCACGAATTTTGTAGTTGAGCGACCCTCTGGATCCTGTCAAAATAAGAGCACCAGTCCTCAGATGCATTTAAGGCTACCATGAGCAGAGCTATTAAAGCCCCTGTAAATGCCAAAAAATTGTTCAGAAGCTTGCAATCAAGTTTTCTCAGAATCATTCCTGCCGCCTGCCAATAGAAAGGAACATGCGCATTTAAAGAGGACCAAAGGGTGGTGTCATAATGTCATGAACATCGAATCGCCGGTTCTAAACCTAGTCGCAGCTGCATGATCGTCTTACACATTTGTATTTGCAAAAATAATGATTTGTGTTGTCCTTGGTTGTTACCATCATTCTGATAGTCGTAAAAGGGTACTGGTTCATAAAGCTTTTCGTAACTTAAGAGCGACTTTAAGAACGACCGATGACCCTTGTGGTAAATGTCATCATAAATTGGCAATGTTTTAGCATATAAGAAAGGATCACTAGTCATTCTGAAAAGTTGCTCCTAACTTACAACAGCTTTATGAAATGGCCCCAGGTTATTTTGTTTAGAACCAGGCCGCCATTACACCATGACAACTAACATCACTTTGGTACTCTACAAATGATGATGTCCTTACAGGCATTCAGAATTTCTATGAAAGAGATGACATATCAACCCAAGCAGCTGGCAAAAAAAGAAGTTGTGATAGGGTGCATCCCCATGGTATATTTTTTAACCAACATTTTTTGTATTGCCTGAAGTGTATAGTTAATGAATCTTGATGTTCCCTTTGTCAAATTGTGTCCCATGGGGTTCCAAATTGGCAATTTTGGCAGCCATCTTGGATTTTTCATGAAAATCAATTATTTTCATATTTTTTGCACAGACAATGGTAAATCTTCCATGTAAATGAATACACTTTTTACTATACAAGTATACATGTACATGCAGTTTAGATAGTAGAAAGCGATTGCAACTGTTTTCTAGACAGTCCAGTTAATGAATTTTTTAAAAAGAATTTATGCCAAAATTTTAATATTTTTTGTCAAAAATTTGCCTGTGCACTGATATCCATCTGTTTTATCATAAACATCAACAGCTAATGAAAAATATGAGCATTTGACACAAAAGAGAGTATATTAACAAGAATATTGATTTACTTCATGGCAGCATTAATGTCTTAATTTCTCACATGTAATACACTGTAGTGTAAAGGTCATTTTCTTACCATACTGTATGAGACAGATAGAGAAAAGCAACATTTATTTGTCCTATCTGTAACAAATATGTCATATCATTATGTCCCATCAGTCACAATTGAAAGTGTGTACATTCTTTCTAATTGTTCATTTTTCATCTGTTTGCTAAATATTTATGATTGTAATTGTTTATTGATTATTTTCTACTTATTTGATTACAGTTCTTAAAACTTGATGACAAGTTAGGAAGCTTTTTTTTGGTTAATGTTCCCTTTATATAAATGAACTGCGTGAAAAGATGTTTCTGCCCTTTGTTGAATTTATTTCTGACACAATGGCATGAATTATTAAGGGTGTCATCTTATTAGGAAATATTTATTCATGCTGAAATTAAGTTTGACTTAAAAAGTCATCACGAGGAAATGTTAATTCCATGAAATGAGATAGGGTCCCATCAGTCACATTCACTTGTCCCATAAGTCACACACGATTGCACACAACTACTGAAACAAATGAAATGAATCAAGTCCAATTCAAGTACTGTTAGTGAGCCCTATCACTAGTTAATCTCCACGCCCAAATCTAAAAACATTGTCATAAAACTGAGATAGATATGGCACTTTGAACAAAAGAGCCCAATTTGTGTGGTCCATCAATGTCCCATAAGTCACAATGACATTTCTGAATATCTAGCACCCTATGCAACCAAGCTGAAAGCATACATTTTTGTATATAGTAAGTTTAAGTATTCTTCTTTCAGTTTAATAAAGTAAATCCATGTTTGTGTAGCTACTATTTCAGATATGCACCTCAGTTATGTGGAAAAAAGTATCAAATGTCCCATAAGTCACAATGGAATTGACCAGCAGCGCTTTATTCAGTCACACGCACGGTTCCCTATTTCCACCTCCATTCACTTTGTACACAAGTGCGCGTACACAAATCTACGAGTGGTTCCCAAAACCACGATTTGGCCATTCATGATGAATACCGCATCAGGATTTTAAAGTCATCATCAGACATCAGCATTGGCGGCGGAAGCCAGAAAATTTAGGGGGTGTCCACCAGAAATTTTGGTATGGACACAGGTAAAAAAATTGACAAGCACCCCCCAAAAAGATTTTGAACCTAAATTTTATGAGTTGCTAACCAAAAATTTTTGACAAGCAAAAAAAACACAAAAAAAGTAGTCCTGTAGCTCGGATTGTTTACCGGACTGAAACTTGCCGGGTTGAGGTTGTCCGGCCCGGATGTTTCGGGTCGAGTTTCATTTGTAATCCCTTGAACCCGGTAAATAAACTCGAAAGGTTTAAAAAGATTTATTAAGGCATCGCAATAAGACTAAGAGCCATTAAAATGTTTTAACAATCAATCAATTCACCCAGTGTGATGATCAAGGGGACAGGTCAGAGGCCATATCTTCTGACCTTACAGTTTTTTATTCTTTCCCCCCATGATGACTAGTCTGCAGACACAGACCATTGGTTTTTGCAATTGGCATAGTATATAATGCAGAGTCTTAATTAGTGAGACTAGATACACAATGTAGTGCTGCTGGCTCAAACAACAGACAGAGCTACTGGCGTCTAGTCTTCACTCTAGACCTGTCATTGGTTGAAGTGTCAAATATGAGTCTGTGCTGGCAGACTACAGGTGGTTGGAGGCAAGTTGGCCTCATCTCATCCCCTCTCCACATATAATTATTACTAGATAATATAAACAGTGAATAAATCATCATCAGGGTTTGTATCCTCTTTTGAGAACAAGGTCAGAAGGTGGTATGGTCATAGATTTAGAGTCAAGTGGGTTAAAAAAATTGTATTTGTACATGTACATAAATCAATTTAGGTGGACCGGGTTACGGGCTTTTCCGGGTCGAGCTTTGATTGTCATAATATTTACGAGCCGGGATCGAACCGAGTTGAAGGTACCGAGCTACAGCACTAAAACAAAGGTCATCAACCTAAATTTTAGGGGGGGACGACACACGTTACAGGGCAGGGGGGTCCACGTGAATTTAGGGGGGGACGCAGGAAAAAAAGTTGACAAGCAAAAAAAAAAAAAAAAAAAGGTTATCAAAAATTGAGGGGGGACACGTCCCCCCCTTCCCCCCGCTTCCGCCGCGTATGATCATCAGACATTTTTGCGTCCTCGGGACTAACTTACCTTAGGCCCCTAGTCCTTACCTGGCTTACTTACTACCTTACCGTATTTTACCGCAAATCGGTACGGTAGGCCTACTGGAAGAAAAGTGAATTAGCTGTCGAGCTTCCAGGTCTATCTTCTAATTTTGTCATCTTCCTTCATGCTTCAATAAATTGAAGGAGGCAGTGGGGCAAGTTGGTGAAAATTGACTTCTCATACATAGTCAGGTCCAGATTTGAGAAAAGTAGACTGCCTTAGGCAAATCATGTTAATGCCGAATTGAGAAGTGCTTTAACATAATTTGAGGGCGCTGAGTCCAAATTTGCTGTTTGCCAACCTTGATTTTGATGTTAAAATAATGAAATCCGCAAATTGGCAAAAACAAAATGGCCGCCATTCTATACCCATTTTTACTCTATTCTGACCCCTAAAACTCGTAACAAAAATGTTTGTCAATGGTTTCTGGTACTATTTAGTCTAAAAAATAACATACTAAAAATCCACCAAATTCTGTATACGGGAAAATTGCTATATTCAAGATGGCATCTAAGATGGCCGCCATTAACTGAAACTTAACATAACCGGCACTTTATCTACCCTAGACCCCTTTTTCGGTGCATACATGTATTCAATGGTGGAGGGCGAAAAAGGAAAGAGTGAACATAAGCACTCCAGGGTACCTGAAAATCTAAGATTGATTAAAAATGGCTGCCATGGCCTAAAAATTCATAATTCATCTTTTACGTATTTTAGTGTCTTTTATCTGGGTAGTATTCATTGGTGATTTCAAGGGTCAAGAAGTAAACAGGGACAAGTTACAAGGACAGTCAACAGTCCACTGTGTCCAAAAATCCAAGATGGCTCTCAAAATTGGAGTCTAAAATAGTTGTTATCTAAAAAAACCCAAACCCGACATAGTTTGTTTTATACCTGCCTTTGGCATACATGTATGATGTTGGTGTCTAACCCATGGTTTAATGGGTCAAGAAATATGTTGGGACAAGTAACAAAGACAGTCTATGGTCCTCCATGTCCAAAATCCAGGATGGTTTGCAAAAATAGAGTATGAAATGTCTGTCGTTAATTACAAAATGACACTGTTTGTTTAATAACCGTCTGGAGAATATGATTTTTTAGTACAACGAATGGTTTAAAGAGTCGAGTATTAGCTTGGGACAAGTTACAAGGACAGTTAGTGGTTCCATTATATCCAAAAATCCATAATGGCTTCCAAAAAATGGAGTCTATATAGGCCGTTCTCACCGAAAAACTGACAAAGTTTGTTTAGTATCAGCCCGGGGTATATGATTTTGGTGTTTAACCCATGGTTTAAAGTAAGCCTGAGTCATATCGATTATTTTGAAAACCGGTGTTCGACAGCTCTAATTCGATCGAACATCGACGCATCGAATATTGAAGGCGGGGAAAATTTAGTCTTGTTTTTGCGTCGATGCGATGCGCTTTGCATATGCACTATACGCACTGACGGTCTGCGCTGGCGTTGGCCGGGTGAGCGTTGCACAAGCAGATGACAGAGCAAAGTTCGTTTGTATTTTTCATGATCACAAAACATACAAAAAATGCCGGGGACCAAAGCAGAATTCTTCCCAAAATATCTTCAACAATGATATTTGCAGATGACAACATATAAGTTTAAAATGAAACAATAATAAAGACATGAATCACGCAGAGTCGATCCGAATGATTTTCGGTCAACTAGCATTCGCAGTCCATTCACCAGCCCCGTCCGCAGCTCCGTACACTCACTCTCCCGAAACGACAGGCGTGCTTGACGTCAGCGCCAGCAAACAAGTGCAATCAACGGAGAGCGCTGTAACTTGCCTGAGATTGTGTAGTTGGATCCAAAATGAGCTCCAAATAAATTTATGGGAATAAATACGTAATTTTCTCTGGATGGTCATTTGAATTGCTATTCAATGCTGATATAACGATTGTGAGGAAAGATTGTGGAATATGAGTTATGACAATGTTCGAGAATTAATCCTGATGACAATCCAGTTTTTTAGGCGCAATTGAGCATGCGATCAAAATAAATACGAATGGTTCGAATCGAGCCCTAAATTCATCTAAATTATTACGATTTAACAAGATTTTATGGTCATACTAAGAATATTGACGATGTCAGCAAAGTATGTTATGTTCATATGGAAGAATTAATACTGGGATTATTTCTATGATTCCATTTCTGGACGTCTCCTCCAAGCTCCAAGAAAATAAGCACAATGCGCATGCGTGTTCGATGACGTATGACATATTTTTCCATTCATGAAATCAGAACCCAAAGTTGGGCACAAACTAGCTTCAAATTGATGGGAAAAAAAATCAAACGCAATTTTCTCTGTTTTGTCATGTAAAATGTTATTATATGGTGATATTACGAACTTGAACAGAGTTTTTGCATGTAGACAATGTTCGAGAATCAATCCTGACGTGATGATTTTTTTTTTTAGACAAGTGCACTAGCTCGACTCAAGAAGTCAAGTCGATCGTCATGAGATGCCCGCCATTGAAAATTGAAACGAAATACAAACGTTTCACATCAAGCTCTAAAGTCATATTAATGATTATCATATGCAAATTATTGTTAAATATTACGATTCAATAATGTTCTATGGTCATGATATTAATATTGTTCATGAAAGTACATTGATCGCGTCAATTTCCGGCCATTTTCTGGTTTGATTAAAGAACAGTACTGCGCATGCACGATCGATGGCCATGACTTCCATTCATGAATTCATCGTGCATAAATTATCTCGGCACGAGCAGACGAGTAAGACTCGAACTATGATCGAAATAAACTTCAAATTAATGGTGAATAGCATCATAATGACTCAATCGGTTTCATTTTGGGGGCAATAGAAATCAAGTAAGTGGTAGTAAAGTTGGACATTGCTGATATTTTGATGATTGATTGTGTAAACCAAACGAATCGGCCGGCCGACGTTTTTTTTTTTCGATGCACCGATTTTGCAAAATCTGCACCGGTGTTCGATTACATCGATCGAACACCGATTTTAAAATCGATTCGACTCAGGCTTAGTTTAAAGAGTCAATAAATAAGGACAAGTAAAAAGGACAGAGGTCCAGCATATCCAAAAATAAAAAAAGGCTTCCAAAATTGGAGTCTAAAATGGCTATTGTTACCTAAAAACTGTCATAGTTTGTTTAAAATCTGCCTGGGGTATAAGATTATGTTGTCTAACTCGGTTTAAATGGTCAAGTAATACATTAGGATAAGTCACAAGGGCAATAAATGGTCCTGTTTGTCTAAAAATCCAAGATGGCTTCCAATTAAAGAGTCTAAAATGGCTACTGATACTCAAAAATTGACACAATCTATTTGAAATCCATTTGGGAAGTATGATGTTGGTGTCTACACTGTGGTTTCAAGCGTTGAATAATACTTTTGGATTTGGTATGAAGCCGTCCATTTTGCCTATTATTCAAAGTTGGCTTTCAAAGTGAGCCTTAAAAGACTTCCATCAGCTAAACATTAGTCCTGGCACGAGTAGTGATTTTACTACTCGAGGCGAGTAAAAAAAAATACTCGAGTTTTCTCGAGTACTCGAGTAGTAATTTGACCTTAAAATATCGCCATCTACGATCATTAATAACGGCCAAATTGTAATTCGGACGAAGGCAAAATGTGCAAGAGTTTTGAGTGACAACGTCCATCACGGAACGCAACAGGTGGGACCATACGATTACGAAGCCTGGGTCTATCACACAGTAACTTTTCACGTCTCAAAAGCCGATATTACCTAGATTATTCATACAATGCTCATATATCTGTCTTAAGTAGTTATTTTGAAGCGGAAAATTGGTCTTTATTTTCTGGTAATAATACCGTCTTAGAAGTTCGAACCAAGGTCGTAAATTTGTTTGGTATTCCATAGCCGCCGACGAACAGAACACAATCTCACTCGCATACTCGTCGTTGTTGGTTGGTTGAGTTTAGTGTAGAGGTGGCGCTATCCATCGATATCCGATGATTTCCGCCAGGCTAAACGAGAGGGATTTCACCCTCCCCTGTACAGCTCTCGACATTCGATTTTGTTATATTGCACTGTTTGTGAGATATAGATTCACCGAGGAAAGGCGTTGTGTAGTATTCAAATCTTATGAGTATTTTGTTGACAATGATACAGCCTTTTATCAAGACGTGCGGCAGCGCATGCATGATAGCTTGGTACTTCAATGCATTACTATTTTTGGTAGCGTGATCGCGATAAGACTTGAGAAAAGGCCATACTCGTGTCAATGGACATTGTCTCATTTCTCTCCCATAAAACTCCTTCCAGGGCAGCTTAATGAGCTTATGTAACTGGGGTGCCCGGTGCGTAATAAATCTTGCTCAGTGAATTGGGAATTTAGTGAAGTAGTTCGTGATATGAAAATGCCATGCTACATCTACATTCTTACTCCCGCGCTCACTCTCAGTCTCTCACCTGTCACTCAGTGATATCTTTGCCGATTTCCAAATTTATTTGTATCTTTTATCACTTGTCTTTAGGCCAGGAGGGGGGGGGGTCTAAAATCTAATGAGAATTTGAGGGCTCCGTTGATGTCTAGATAACGGACAAAACATTGTCATCTTGTAAGTTTTCAGTCATAACTTCCAAAGTTTATTTTGCGAACATTTTTTTTTAAACTCTAAAAACAAAACAAAACTCTGAATAGCCACTTACCGGTAGTTACAGGCTATAACTAGGAAAGGAAAAAACAACAACGGCAAAATAGTAATCACAAAGTTGAATCTAATCTACTAATAAGTAATAACGCTTAATTTAGAGAGTTAAAGACCGTTAAGACATGAAGTATTGTAAAAATGAGGAAATGATAAATAATTCAAGAGCTTTAAGATGTACAAATGGGCCTTAGCGAAATACGCGAAAATTAACTCTATATTATTTTTCATCTCTGTAAGTCTCCTGTTTATATGTTTCAAAGTTGTAACGGTTAGTTTGGGACGTTGGTCTTTGCCATTTGGAATACAAGACACACATAAAAAACAACAACCGTAATCACAAAGTTGAATCTAATCTACTAATAACGGCTAATTTAGAATGTTAAATACAGTAAGACATGAAGTATTGATACATGAAATGTTGAATAATGCAAGAACTTCAAGATGTACCAAGAAGCCTAATTAAAAATATGCAAAAATTAACTTCATTATTTTCCATCTCTCGAAGTCTCATATTTTATCAGTTTTAAAGTTGTCATGGTACTTAGTTTGGGTCTTTGGGGCGTCGGCCTTTGCCATTTCCAAGAATCCTACAATTACGAACTTACTATTACTTGCGGAGGCGTGCTTTTGCGTCGCCGTTTCATTTTACTTTCCTGTTTCCTCTCAAAGCATGTCCGTCATTTCCTGATTGTACTAGGAGTGGGCTATACATGGGTCAAAAATACTTTTTTTGTAATTTCAATATGGGAACAGTTTTTTTTTATTCCTTGTAATGTATCTCAACATGAAATGACAATATTTTTTGTCTTGGGTCCGAGAAAAAAGTGTGCCGGGCCAAAATCCAAAATGGCCGCCAAAATCCCCCAAAATCACAGTTTTGGCCACAACTTCTTTATTTGGTGGTCTTTTTTTTTTTTTTTTTTTTTTTTTTTTTAATGAGTTTTATTTGTAATTCACATTTTAACAAACATATCTCAAAAAAGATACAAATTCTGTACATTCATATAGATAAACATCATGCTAGGTTGAAGTAACATATACAACAGATCTAATTCAAAACAACAAAAAATAGATCTATACCCTTTATTCTTTCAGAAAAATTATATTCCACTTTTTCCTGTGAAACTCTGAACGATTATGTTTAAAAGAAATGAAGCGTTCTGTTTTTTCTAACTGTGTTAGACTGCATAAAAATGACTTAAAAAGAGGAATTGTTTTACTATATTTACATGAAAAAATGAAATATTTGCCGTATAGTATAATTGTATTGACCAAATAAAAATGTTCTTTTTTCAACGTTCCAAAACAAATTTCTAAATTAGATAACTTATAAGAACGGATATTTTTTAAAGTCAACCAAGTACACAAATCGTTCCAAAAGTTCGAAACAAATTGGCATTCAAAAAACAGATGCATCAATGTTTGATTTTGTTCATTACAAAAATCACATATGTCTTGATTAATAATTCCGATTTTATGTAAATAACGATTTGTCGACACTTTTCTGTGTATAAATTTAAATTGGAAATTTCTTAGTTTGTTATCTATTGACGATTTGTATATCAGGGTAAAACGAGAATCCCAAATTTCATTGTTTGATAATTGCAGTGAAAGGTCGTTTTCCCATCTGTAACATTGATCTGTCTCTGACACGTCCATAGTATAATTATTTATAAAATGAGAGTAACATAGCTTAGAAACTTTTTTGTGTTTAAGGAAATTACGTAATCGATCGTCGTGTGGTTCAAAAGGTGTATTCTGTTTTATGTATTTGTTTCTGATAACTCTTTTCCATTCATTTGGTATGGCAGATAATAATGAATTATACATCATGATGGATGTGTAACCGTAGTTTTCAACTATTACCTCAAAAGATTTAAAAAGTCCATCTTCTGTTAAAAAATCGTAAATAGTGTTTAAAGAAGATTCGGACCATCTTTGAATATAAAGAGGTTTTCCATCGACTAAAATGTGTGAATTGAACCACAGAGGTTGTGACAGTATTTCCTTAAACTTAACAGGATTATAGTATCTGTAATATGACCATGAACTCAATACATCATTCCAAAAAGTTTCGGTATATGGATTGAATAATATATGATTTTTGCTAATATTCCAAATCGTAAATTTGCTCTCACCAATAAAACGAACAGATTCTTTAAAAAAACACTTCCATTTCCCATTGTTATCATCTAAAAATCTTTTGACCCATGATACTTTAAGTGCTTGATTAAAACATGACAAATGTAACATTTTTAGACCACCATCTTTGTAGTCATTGTATAAAAGAGAACGCTTAATTTTGTCACCTTTCTTACTCCACAAAAAACTAAATAATAGCTGTTGCATTTCGATAAAGAAGGTCGATGGTGGGTCTGAAATAATGCTTAAAAGATATATTAGTTTTGGAATGACTAACGTTTTTATTACTACTATCTTTCCATACAATGTAAGAGATCTACCATTCCAAATGTTTAACAGAGATTTGATCTCATCCAGTTTTGGTTTAAAGTTTAAATCAAAAAAAGTATGTTTATCGCTCAATGGGATTTTTATGCCTAAATAAGAAAAATAATCTACAGGCCATTGAAAAGGAATATCTTGGCATAAATACATCGTACAATTTCCAAGTTGAATAACATTACACTTTTCAACATTTACTTTCAATCCAGACATTTCTTTAAAAGTATTTAATACAGATATGCATTTTCTTAAGTTTTGTTCGTTGGGTTCAAGGTAAATGGTTGTATCGTCTGCGTATTGACTTATTTTTATTTCAGTATAATCATATATTTTTAAACCACGGATTTCTTGATTTTCTCGAACTAAACAACCTAAAATTTCAACCACTAAAATAAAAAGATATGGCGAGAGCGGGCAACCTTGTCTTACTCCGCGGTGTATTTCAAAAACATTGGAGGAGTAGCCATTATTTATTACACATCCTTCGATATCAACATAAAGAAGTTGAACCCAACGAACAAATTTTTCACTGAAACCGAACCTTCTTAAAGTTTTGTATATAAAAGACCACTCAACTGTATCGAACGCTTTTTCAAAGTCAATACAGAGTGCAAGACCACCAACATTATGCTTTTTGCAATAATTTTGAATATCAATAAAAAGTCTTATATTTTCGCCAATATAACGTCCTTTGAGAAAACCACATTGATCGTGATTTATGAGAGGTGATATCACTTTTTTTATTCGGAAAGAAATTATTTTTGCGAGAATCTTATAATCACTATTTAATAAAGAGATTGGACGCCAATTTTTGAGTGAAAGTAAATTTTTCCCTTTTTTAGGCAACAGTGTAATAATACTTCTCCTCATTGAATGAGGTAATATATTTTTTTCAAAACTTTCATTAAAAACTAAGCATAGTAAAGGATTTATTTCATTCCAAAAAGTCTTGTAAAACTCAATTGGCAACCCGTCACTTCCTGGTGACTTATCATTTGCAAAAGACATGATCGAATCATAACATTCCTTCTCTGTTATCGTTGATCCCAACATATTTATGTCACTCTCATTTACAGTTGGTATATTTAAGTTGTTCATTGATATATTCCTATTCGGAATGGTCTCTTGGGATGAATACAAATTAGCATAAAAGGTTCTTTCTTCTTCAAGAATATTTTTTGAATTAAATATAATTCCTGTATCTGTTTGGAGCCGAAAGATACATTTCTGTTGGTAATTTCTTTTTTCTAAGTTTGCAAAGTATTTGGTATTTTTCTCTCCCTCTGCGATCCATCTCACTTTCGATCGCACGATTGCCCCACGTACAACACCTTCATGTAATATTTCAAATTCTCTTTTTTTCTCTTCTAATTTGTTTGCTAATTCATTATCCACACAACTTTGAATGGTATCATTTAAATAATTGATTTCTTTTTCTAAACTTTTCATTTTCTCCTGGTCTTCCTTTTTCTTTTGTTTTGAGATTTGTATTATCTTCTGTTTTATTTTGTACTTCAAAAATTCCCAGCGTTGTAAGGGGTGAAGATTATCATTTTCATTCAAAATTGAAACGATTTCTTTTTTAATTTTCTCGACAGTTTCAGTATCAGCTAGAAGAGAGGTATTCAATTTCCAGAAACCTGGCCCCCTTTTAGTAATTGATTTTATTAGGACTAGTGATACCAACGAATGATCTGATTTATAACCATAGGTAATGTCACTTGTTACAACAGAAGACAATAAAGTTTGAGAAATGAGGAAATAATCGATTCTACTTCTGAATCTCATATCTTTTGACATCCATGTATATTTTTTGTCAGGTAGATGAGTATGACGCCAAACGTCCAGTAAATCAAAATCATCAATTATTTCCATTATTGCCTTTTTACATCTTGGATGGTTTTGGAAAGCTTTGGGGAATTTATCTTTTGTGGGTTCCAAAACCGTGTTAAAATCTCCTGCTAACATATATGGTTCTTCACAGTGTTCAAATATCAGAGAATGTAAGTCTTCGAAAAAAGAACTGTCGTCATTGTTTGGACCGTATATGTTTCCAACTGTTAACATCATCTCATTTATTTTTAATATGGTAAGTAGTATTCTTCCGTGGTCGTCTTTAACAGTGTTTACAACGTCAAATGAAGCAGATGGTTTGAAGAGAATGCACACTCCGGCACTTTCGGATGTTCCGTGATTAAATAATATTTTATATCCCCATTCGTGTTTCCATCTTCGTTCTGATCTCGTTGTCGAGTGGGTTTCTTGTAATAGTATTAGATGAAAGTCTAGAGTCCTGATCCAGTTAAAAATGCACCTTCTCTTAAAATCATTTCTCAATCCCCTTACATTCAGGGAACAAATTTTTATATCTATAAAATCGTTCATAATAATGATAGGTTATTATGTGTTGATAACAACCGTATAATTAAGTATTGAGATATCTTCACAAATACAAACATGAAAAGTAAAATATATTGTGAATTACTTTTAGGCCTAGATTTATAGGCAAACAAACAAAAACATAAAAACCGGACTACCCGTACCAGACACATAAAAAATAAGGGTAAAAAAGAGGTCGGAGGGTCGACCGCTTTAGGTCTGCTTATCATGATCGAAAAACAAAAAAAAGGAGTGCAGGGACGGGAGCTCCTGGCAGTAAAAAAAAAAGTTGTCGGCACAGACATTCGTATGATGTAAAAAAGGAGACATAGTCGCACTCTTTATTTCTCAAAACACTTTATCAGACCGTTTTAACATTTCCGTTATCAAGATCGGCCAACCTCATTGTTTTAAGGGGGCCGGGTACATCTTTGGGGCCATCTTTATACTTAATAACACGTGGTACTGAGTTTGGGATGAATGCAAATTTATTTTGTGATCGAAGATCTTTCACTTTCATCATTAGCCTCTTGTGTTCGTTTCTTGTATCTGTGTGAACATCATCGCTTATTCCAACACGTGACCCCTGAATTTCAACTGCTTTGAGTTTGCCGCTTTCTTTCAAGATTGCCACTCTATCTGTATATCGGAGCAGTTTAACGTGCATTGGGCGTGGCCGACTCGGTCTCTCGCTTCGCTGATCTCTGGCGCTGGCGGGGGTTCGATGGGCACGTTCTATCTCAACATCATTGATATGCAAATACTGCCTGAAGAAGTCACGTGCAAATGTTATGCAATTGCTCGGTGCGCCTTCTACCCCTTCAGGAATCCCATGTAGGATCACGTTGTTTTGCTTGCTACGGTTGACCAGATCTACTACGTCTCGTCTCAGCTTATTAACATATTCATAACTCGCTTTTGTTGCTTGAATGTTTTGGATTTCTTCCTTCATTTCCCTCATTTCATTTTCCATAAACTCTGTCGCATTTTCCACATCCTGAATCCTTGTATCCATCCTCTCAAACTTAGTTTCAATTCTGCTCATTCTCTCTGATATGGTATTTATATCAGTTTTGATCTCATCAAGCACAGACACCTTCTCAAGAATGTTACGTAACATCATATCTGTATCGACGTTCGTACTTGCAGTACGTACCTTTTCCCGGGGCGTGGCAGTCGTGTCAGAATTGTTCGTTTTTCCCGATTCGACGTCACATTTTTCCTCAGAAGTTGCTTGTCGTTGTCTCTTAAGTCTTTCACTTTTACCCATCTTCAGTAATTTTATGACTCACGATGCAGAAAATAAACTTTTGGCCGAAAAATCAAAGTTAAAAACGGAGCTCAATAAAAAAACCTGCTACTTAGCTAGACATCAAGGGCGCCCTCTCTGGTCTTTTTCTTTGGTTTTGGTGTCTATTCATATGTATTTGGGGGCAGGCAATATGTTTTTCCTATAATTAGTACTTTTAAACCATTATTTGTAGAGTTAAAAGGTAATAATTATACCTAAATTTTTCAATTTTTATAGCCTTTTTTCAGCCAAAAAGTGGATTTTATCGTCCAGGGGTTCTTGGATATTAGATGGTATGAGGTCAACAATAGCAAGCAGCTTCATAGAGTTATATCGCTTTTATTCCTCTACTATGGGTTTTATGGATATTTGTGAAATATATCTTAAATTAAAAAAAATGTTAATTATCCATAGGGGCTATACAGTATACAATGTACTGTACATACTGCACTGCATAAATGCATTGGCCACCATGACAAGGCATGTATAAACTATAGTGTTATACACGTAGAAATGAGCTCTTAGGTTTAGAATTAGATGCCTCAGAAATTGAAGATATGTTTTGTCTCAGAAACTGAGGACATGTTTTGTCAAATATGCTAATTCAGGGGCGGAGAAAGCTAATTAACCCCACATCATGGCATTTGAACTGTAGATATTCTGGGCCCGTTGCATAAAAATTTACCATTACGTTAACTTAATGGTAACTTACATGGAATCCTTGGTTCTGATTGGCTGTTGATCAACGTTACCATGATTGTATCGTTACCTGACCCCATAAACATAGGCCAGTTAGACACCACAACCAGGTAAAAAAAGCCTCCAAATGAAGAAGATATAGCTACAGGTACATGTAGATATGTGATGTACGTATATAATATATGATATTTTATGTGCAGTTTACGTTGCTGGTTTCATCATGTACATCAGCTGACAAGCAATCAAATTCACAATTCACAATCTAATTTTAAACCTTAAGAGCTTATTTCTATGACTTAAGAGCTTATTTCTATGACACTATAGTTTATATACAGGCCTTGTCATATGTCATGGTGGTCAGTGCATGGAAATATGCAGTGTAGTGTGTACAGTAACAGTACATTGTATACAGTATTGCCCCTATGGAAAATTAACATTTTTATTTAATAAGATATATTTCACAAACATCCGTAAAACCCATAGAAGAGGAATAAAAGCAATATAGCTCTATAAAGCTGCTTGCTATTGTTGACCTCGTACCATCTAATATCCAAGAACTCCGGGACGATAAAACCTACATTTGGCTGAAAAAAGGCTATAAAAATTTGAAAATTTAGGTATAATTACCTTTTAACTCTACAAATAATGGTTTAAAAGTGCTAATTATAGGAAAAACAAATTGCCTGCCCCCTAAAACATATGAATAGACACCAAAACCACAGAAAAAGACCACCAAATAAAGAAGTTGTGGCCAAAACTGTGATTTTGGGGGGTTTTGGCGGCCATTTTGGATTTTGGCCCGGCACACTTTTTTCTCGGACCCGAGACAAAAAATATTGTCATTTCATGTTGAGATAAGGTAAAAGGGACACAAAAAAAACTGTTCCCACAGTAAAACCAAGAATCACCCATTTATAGCCCACTCCTAATTGTACAGGGCTTTTCAGTTTTCAGTGAAACAATGTACAATTAAATTCATCACTCATCAGAGAGGCATTCTTTTTTACTTTATCGCTGACAACATTAAAATATATCAATATTAACATGTTGTATGGGTTAAATAAAATGTGCCGAACTGCCGATGCAGTTCTAAACTTCCAATCGTACATGTATTTATGTATATAAGAAAGAATCATTAATATCACGATCCTCCTTTGATTATCGTATTCGATATTATTTTTTTTCTTCTATATTATTGCTTATGGGACATAACTGCCTATTCGTTTCCAAGACATTAGCAATATAAACTGGAAAGATCATTGGAAATGAAATTGCCAAATTGATTTATTAATGATGTCTTATCTTATGCACATAATCTCTTGTCTCGCCAGACTTTAGCCCAAATAATACTCCCATTGATTAACCATCATTATCTTTCCGCCTTATCACGATTAACATAAACAACGAACTTTTTTCCTCTACCTTCTTATCTCTCTTCCCCTTCGCCCGTCTCTCTTTCTCACACTCTCTCCATTATCCACCCTCTCCCCCCTCTCTCTCTGTTTCTATAGCTCTCGCTTCATCTCTGTCCCAGAAAAGTCAAACTCATCAAAAATGGTTTCAAAGCAGTGAGAAAGAATTGCTCTACCATACCATGTCAGTGATGTCACATTTACTCATATTCAAGCTCTCTAATTTTTATGACAATAAACTAGTAAAAAAACCCTAAAAATTGTTGCGTTTTTATTGACTCAGTCGGTATGAGAAATAAATAACCGCTTTGACTAATGAACTGAACTCATGCATGAAACACGAAAGTGCAAAACTGAGATAAATCAAATTTTAAGAACACGATAAGACTAGATGAAAGGGTCCCTCAGCTGGGTACAACTATTTATCTAGCCATATGTTTCACTATAGTTTATAATCGTATTATGATAAAGGAAAGGAATTTTTGACTAGATGTACTAAAAAGAAATAATAAAAAAATATTAGTTGCACCCAGCCGACCCATGATTTTAACTAACTGGTTTTAAGAGCGTATGTATTGAATTTTAATTATATTCCTACTACTACAAGACGATAAAATCGTTTACTTTATTCATGAAACAGCGAGCAGTAAGAACTAAGAATAGAATTTAGGCTGTATATCATCTTCAAGTTCGCACTATGAGAGAATTGAAATTCAATTACTTCAAATACATTTTAAAAGCGCGCTCTAGTCTCTACTTAATGAGCTCCCTTCAGACGATTGGCAGCTGCGCAAGCGCAGTAAGGGGACTTTGATTTGAGCGCAGACTAGGCTTCCCGTCGATATGAACGACTGCAAAAACAATTTGTGGCTTATTTTGTTCATGGACGAGCTACGCGACGGGCGAACCGAAAAATAGGAGTGTAAGTTGCGATTTTGAATCTACTAATCTTACCCCCGAAAATGATTTCAACAAACGGATAAAAATAAAATACATGCATGGCTAGCTAGTAATGCGCCGCACTCGTAAGTCGCAACTGTGGAGTACTGGAGTTACGAAACAAATTAACAATGCAATTAAAGTATATTCTCGGTCAATATCATTCTGAACTTCACGAACGTACGAAGCACTGCGAACACAGCGGAGTGAGCGGACTACGCAAGCCACTCCGCTACTGGCATTTATAAGCGCTAGCGCCTCGGTTTCCCCGGTCACATGAATTTTGAACTTGTGCCGCGCAAGCAGGACTTGTGCGCTCTGACTTCAATTCCGCCGTTAAAACATCGTGAATAAACTGTTCCACGTGAAAAAATTAAGAATTCTGTGTAAAATTATGAACAGCAAAATTCACAATTCAACACGAGTGGTCGAGTAAAGAGTCTTCTACTCGGAAGAGAGCGAGTAATCCAGCGAGTGAACGAGTGGAAAAACAGTACTCGTACATCACGCGAGTACTCGAAAAATAAAAATTCCCTACTCGTGACGCGAGTAGTAAGGCAACACTCGAGTCTACTCGAGTAGTCGAATACTCGTGCCAGGCTTACTAAACATACTAAATTAGGTGAACAAAATCTACACTACATGATTGTATTGTGGTTTGAAGGCTGAAATAATGAATCGGAACAAATAAAAAAGATGGTCAGTTTCCTTTTCGTCGTAAAAAGTCCAAAGCAACTTCTAAAATTGCGTGAAAATGACTGTTGTCCCCTGATCATGAAACCATAAGATAGTCTTGAGCACAAAATGATGTGTCCTAAAATACTTATCAGTGAATTATGGAAATTTTTAGGTGAAAGTGTACCTTATTTTTTAAAGTTTGTTTTTGGATGTTTACTTATTGTTGCACCACCACCTAATTATGTCACTAATTCTTGTAAAACATATTTTCATGAGTCTTAGAAACAGAGACACCAAAATAGTGGCACTAGATGGGATAAGAAGTATTGTTATTTTTGTAACAATGGTGGGCAATTTGAATGAAATTTTTGGAGCATTCTTCAGTGGTTCCCTGTAATCTGTCTTCACCTCTATCATATGACCCTTGAAATCATGAGAAATGCACAAAAATGTTCTTACATTGTAGGTAGATAGTATATGAACTTTGCAGCTAGATTTTTAAGAAATAACTATTTTTTTAAAGCCATCATTATTATTTTTTTTTTTGGGGGGGGGGGCAAAAACTGCACCACTGATAAACCTTGAAATTTATCCAATGTAATTTTTCCCTTTGGAATCATGATTTTCTATATGTTTTATTTTATTCTCGGTAGACCCCAAAGTTATATTCTACCAGGTGGATATTATACGAATTTGGACCATTTCAAAGTTACAACGTCCATTATAGACGCCATTTTGGAACGTAATCTTGAATTCTCTGACGCACTCACTGACTATCTTGTAATCATGTCCTGATTCATTATTTGCCTTGAAAGCTTTTTGATGAGTTTGATTTTGAGGATTTTTACTTTATTTTTGAGTTGATGGTACTTAGACTGCCGTTGTGGACACTATGTTGGATTTCCAGGTAATCTTGACAACGTTTTGTAAATATAACCTGTGTCAATAGACTTTGTTTAATCCTAACATGCCTAAGTTTCATGAAATCGACATCTAAACCCTAAAAGTTATGAAGTTTCAAAAACTTAACCTCGGTTAAGATTTGATGTTGACTTCGCCGCCGCCGTCGGAAAAGCGACGTGAATGTCTTGCTTCTGCTATGCAGGCGAGGAAAAAATGGCGGACACGTTAAAGATATCCAATGTGAATATGCCAGCATCGCCCCCAAATTATCAAACATTTTGCCATATTATTTATCAAATCAGCAGTTGTGAATCATGGCAGCCATCTTGGAATTAAAATGACTGACGAATCAATCGGACACATTATGTTAGCAACCCTAGGTATCAAAAGTAACGCATAGATCCCAATTTTTTAAATATCACCCATAAATATCGTTTAATATGGGAAACTGCATTAAAAATACCGCCATTTTGTTTTTTGCCGATTTGAGGATGAAAACGTCGGAATCAAGTTTGGCAAACAGCATTTTTGGATTCAGCACCCCTGAATTACTTTAAAACAACTGATAAATCCGCATTAACACAAAATGCCTAAAGCACTTTTTCTGAGCACATTTTTTAAAATCTGGACCTGACTTTATAGAGTACTGGGAATCATAAATTATTATGACATAATTAAATGCTTTATCTTGCCAGTGTCGGTCTAGCCTGATTTTGAAGGTGTCTGTTGTGGGAGCTTCAACTAACGTTAGGCCACCACGCAGTTTTGAAATGGACTGCAATGCATGCATGCTCCATCTATCCTGTCTGTTGTCAGTCAATGACATTGATCTGTTTATCATGCCTCTTTAAGACTTTAGTCTTGGAGGTGCGCGCGACCAAATGGGAGTACCGATAGGCTACATGACAACAAAATTAGGAGAAAACTAAAAATATTTTTGTTACACCTACCCCCGGTACTGTCTTATCAAAGTCAGAGACATAATTAATTAGTTCAAATATTTTTTATTGTCTAAGAATAAGTTAATAAAATCTAAGACTAAGACTAAGCATAAAGCACACTATTGTATCAACTAAGTCACACTCTCTAGTTTGATCCACGTTTTTACTCTCGTTCTTGTTCTCCCCCCTCTCTTTCTGACCCTTTCTATTTTCTCTCTAACGTTATGGTTTAGTGAGTGATTGTAAGTATTACTGACCGGCCTTGTATTACCTAACTTGCGCATCGTAGCATCAGAAAACAATTTCACTACGCTAAAAAACTTTGCAACATTCTTCCAAAGGGAACTTGAATAGAAAGATGATGAAAAATGGTCGAAAACACATTTTCAAAGAATCAAAGTATTTATGTTCTAAAAATAATTTAGTAAAAATAGCTCATCAGTAATTTTGTTTTCTCAATTTTTCCCATAGAAAGCACACGTTCGGTATAAATATAATTCCTTTTTCAAGTGGCCAAAATATTTCACATGCGAAGAGGGGTCCGATTGGAAGCTAATATCTTAAAAAGGAAAACAATTTTTTGCAAAATTTTTACATATTTATATTTTGTAGGTAATTGTGTATTTATGGTGAAAGTTTGGTGTATTTGATGAGAATAATGTGTTTGATATGATTGAATTCATGAAAAGTGTTCGGTAATACGATCCACTTCCATACTGTGGTGTCATGCTTGTAAAACACTCCCATAGACTTGTGTGTTAAAATGGCACTTTTGAAAAATTCCTAAAAATAAAAGTGAAATCAGAGGGTCAAATGTTTAGGCAAGACTTCCATATGTCCCTCCACTAAAATTGAAAAAAAATATGGAGAAGGTTTACCAAGAATTATCTAACATATATCTAAGAGATTTAAGAAGGAAAAGTTGGATACATACCAAAATATGGCTTTATTCCGTCAAAACTTTGAGGGTATGTAATTCCCAATTGCATCGGTTTATTTAGTCAGAAAAATAAATACCCAATACTCTTGGAGAGTAGACTAGTCGTAATATCGGTTGATATTAATAACTGGGCGTTGTGGCGTGCGCCTGTAATCCAAGCTGTAGGGAAGTTACAAATTGATGCAGAGGTTTAAGGTTCGAGCCCTGGTCACGTCTTTCGGATGGTGACGTTAAAGGTCGGTCCCAGACGTAAATAATCATATCTGATTGATACACGTCTGACAAACTCAAATACACACACACAAGATAACGGTTATAAAATGAAACCCACGTCTTTCAACAATTCCTGCTAGCTCTGTGAGTAAGGCAACAGACTGGAGATGTTTCATTTCTGCAGCGAGAGATTCGAATCCAAGTTCCCACCGGAAATAAGAAGAAAAAAAAGAAGAAAAAAGAGAAAGGCTGAAGGGGGTTTTGGAGAAGTATTTTTTTAAATTAATGGAGGGGACATATGGAAGTCTTTACTACCATGGATAGGATACGGTAGGCCTATCTGATATCTGACCAGAGAAGGGTATCGTAGCCAGCTCATTTAAAATATAAATCGCCATTTCTGAAGATAATTATGATATCAAATTTATTAACTGAAACGGTAAAATAGCCCTAATTTTTCCGCCAGTCAAATAATAGTTCCGAAGTTAATGATCTTCTCAATTTGGGCAAAGGAAGTTCAGTAGTTACCATTTCTAGAATGAGTGTTAGATTTTCAATTATATTCATACACTTTTGTCAATCAGCAATATCTAATTGAAAAAAATTCAAATGGGTTGGGTCGAACGAATATCCTTAGCCTTCCTATTGTAATTAGGCTCATGAAACCATATCTGTGTGTGTCTCCCTCTCTGTCTGTCTCTCCCCACTTATCTTTGCTCTCCCACTCTCAGTCTCTTCCTCTCTCATTCCCATTCAGTACTTTATTCCTTCTCTCTCCCCTCTATTCTTCGTCATGTCTTTGTTTTCTTTTGCGTTTTTAGTATCGTCCCATATCTCTTTCATCTTTTTTTTATTATTTCTCGCTATTACTCACCATCTTATTATTCTTAATATTCTATGTTAACTTTACTGTATTTACATGTACACTTGTGAATGAGCCTCATTTTTCAAATGTTTGATGTATTATCTTAGGGATCCATGCTCTACAAGCAATGCCTTTTAGTGGATCCCCTCATTTCCATATCACATTTTGTTAAAACTATTTTACAAATGTCTTTGAACTCGCAATTGATTTGTAATCATTGTTATCATATTTCATCTGTATTTGTTATTTATGATGCATGTTTGAATTTGCTTATAATGTTTATTCTGGAAATGTAATATAAACTTGAAGTTGAGCACTCATTTAATTCATTTTGAGACTCGATGTGCATAAGGATAAAGAAACAACGCCAACATTATGCAGGGCTCCACACTAACCCATTTTTTCTACTGGTCCAACCTGTTCATGTCGGACCAGTAGATACCCAGTTTTTCAAATTTTTACTGGTCCGAACCTAAAATCTACTGGTCCCAAAAAGTAAAGAAAACATTAAAAAAAGGCGCAAGTTTATTTTTCTAGCCTTTCGTGACCCCCCCCCCCCCCCGTAAAAACGAAGGAATGAAGGACAAAAAGAAAGCAAGACAGAAACGAAGAGAGTAAGAAAGAAAGAAAGAAGGAAGGAAAGTCAGAAAGAAAGAAAGGATGGAAGGAAAGAAGGAAGGAAGGAAAGAAGTAAGGAAAGAAGGAAGGAAAGAAGGAAGGAAAGTAAGAAAGAAAGAAAGGAAGGATGGAAGGAAGGAAAGTAAGAAAGGATGGAAGGAAGGAAGGAGGGAGGAAGGGAGGAAAGAAGGGAGGAAAGAAGGGAGGAAAGAAGGAAGGAAAGAAGGAAGGAAAGTAAGAAAGGATGGAAGGAAAGAAGGAAAGGAGGAAGGAAGAAGGAAAGAAGGAAGGAAGGAAGGAAAGAAAGAAGGAAAGTCAGAAAGGATGGAAGGAAGAAAAGAAGGAAGAAAGGATGGAAGGAAGGAAGAGAAGGAAAGAAGTAGGAAAGAAGGAAGGAAGGAAAGAATAAGAAAAGAGAAGGATGGAAGGAGGAGGGAGAAGAAGGGAGGAAAAGGAGGAAAGAAGGGAAGGAAATAAGAAAGAAAGAAAGGATGGAAGGAAGGAAAGAAGGAAGGAAAGAAGGGAGGAAAGGAGAAAAGGAAGGAAAGAAGGAGAAAGAAGGAAGGAAGAGAAGGAAGGAAAGAGGAAGGAAGGAAGGAAGGAAAGAAGGAAGGAAAGAAGGAAAGAAGGAAGGAAGGAAGGAAAGAAGGAAGGAAAGAAGGAAGGAAAGAAGGAAGGAAAGAAGGAAGGAAGAAGGAAGGAAAGAAGGAAGGAAAGAAGGAAGGAAAGAAGGAAGGAAAGAAGGAAGGAAAGAAGGAAGGAAAGAAGGAAGGAAAGAAGGAAGGAAAGAAGAAGGAAGAAGGAAAGAAGGAAGGAAGGACAGTAAGAAAGAAAGAAAGGATGGAAGGAGGAAGGGAGGAAAGAAGGGAGGAAAGAAGGAAGGAAAGTAAGAAAGGATGGAAGGAAAGAAGTAATGAAAGAAGGAAGGAAAGAAGGGAGGAAAGGAGGAAGGAAGGAAGGAAAGAAGGAAGGAAGGAAAGAAGGATGGAAGGAAAGAAGGAAGGTAAGGAGGAAGGAAAGAAGGAAGGAAGGAAGGAAAGAAATAGAGAAAAATAAATTAAAAGAAAGATTGAAAAGAAAGAAGGAAAGAAAACAGGAAGAAAACAGAGGAAGAAAGCTAAAACTATTATCATAAATAATTTATGTTTCTTTTTTGGCTCAATAAAAATAGCTACGAAAGAAAGTCAGAAACCAAGTGTATCAACACATAAATGCATATGTGGGGCTAATATGTATTCAGAGTCAGACGATACCACCCGAGACCCGATCTGTTTGAACCAAACAGAAGTGAAAATTTACCCTTTTACTGCTTACAGATGACAGAGTTACTCCAATTTTTAAGAAATATGGACATTATAAGAGCCTTTCAGGTATGAACCGTGAATTTTGACAGTTCTGTGAGAGATTTCTGCCAGAGTTTAGCCAGGCTTCGTTCGTGCGGCCAGTGGAGAATTCACCATGTGGATTGTGTGGCTGACTAGCATGTATGCATGCTGTATAGTACTCTAGTAACACGTGCGATTCATTCTGTGTGTATTCTGTGTGTGAATTGCAGAATTTAACGGGGGAATGGATTGCTGTGAATTTGACCATTTCTGGAAAAGTTATTGGCCCAACAATGGTTTTTATTACTGGTCATGTCGGACCCTTAAATCTTGCTATTTTTGGAAAAATTACTGGCCCGACAATGATATTTTTTACTGGTCATGTCGGACCAGTAAATCTTCCAATTTCTGAAAATCTACTGGCCCAACAGCGATTTTTACCGTCTGGGACCGTCGGACCGCCGCTAGTGTCGAGCCCTGCATTATGGTACAACTTTACAACATGAAAAAGATTTCTTTCACCCAAATTTTTTTCTCACTGATACTTATACCCTTTTCATAAACCTATCCTCCAATTAGCCGCCTAAGAGTAATGCGGATAATTCAATAAAAATTGCGTTCATAAACTCCAAAAATAAGCCGCATTATTTTTACGAGTGCCCGTCCTGAAAAAGGCGGATAATCGCCATGACAACTGGACACGCCCCCTCCGATGCGGTTGTGTTGGAAAGGGTGACCTTGTGACCGCACCATTATTTGGAAATGCGTTCATAAACTCAAAATCTTATCCCGATGCCGCTATTATGCGGATAATAGCCGTGTAAATTTTGCTAATCGATTGGTGATTGGCGGCATGCCAATCGAACCATTCGATCAATTGATGTTTACTCCCAGGCCTATTCATGTTTATGAAAAAAAATTGAAAATGATAAAAATTTAATCAAACACGAGACCGAAACTGTCATACTTTGTCATTTACGAGGAATGAATTTATGTCTGGTTCTTTTTCTTTATTAAATACAAAATGATTAGGTCCGATTACGATCACGATCGATTACGGCAATACGTAATTAAACCACACTTTTATACCGAGTTTAGCATTCAAAATGCCCCCTCATTTTATTAAGAAAAAATATATTTATGTTAATAAAATATTCTTAAGTTGATAACAGTTCAATCAAAGACGAGATGGGAGCTATCATAGTGGATTTTAAAAATATATTGAGTGGAATTCTCTTTGTGCACAATCACTTGAAACCAATATATATTTTGTTATTTTTATACTTATATCTATGTAGTCATCGCATTTACGCATTGCATACAAACATACTTTTTTTTACCGAACTCCGAACCAGGCCTTTGAGTTCGGTTCGGTTCGGTCCGGTTCGGAAGTGCCAAGTTCGGCGAACTTCCGTTCTGTTCGGCGGTTCGGCTGCAGCACTAGTGCTAAGGTTAGTGATTGATCGTAGGGCCGAATGCAACAGCTGATTGCCCTGGCTATTGTGTATAATCAGCGATAAATTCAAACTTTACGATTTGTGTTTATTGGCCCCCCTCGTGGTGCATTGTCCTCGTCCCACCAACAATGGTGTGCGCCGCCTACAGGCCGAGAAAAAAAGAGGAACGTATTTTTTGCAATTGAGTGAAATGAATTTGCATTATGAGTGAAATGTTTTTCGTAGCGAGAGGAATGGATATTTACGTGAAGAACGAAATTTACTTACGGTCTAATACTGCAGCCGTATGTGTTATCCAACAAAAGTGAAAGGATTTGTTTTATCTCAGATTTAAAATGTAACAAGTGAAATTAGATTTTAATTCGTCTTGCGGACGAATAACATGGTCTGTCGTAGATACAGAGATAAACATACATAATTATTTAAACAAATGAGTGGATATAAGTATGAAAGATAAATAGACAAACTGACATACATATTCAAACAGATACATATAACAAAGATAGTTATAGATGGCTGGAGAGATAAATGATAGGTGGATAGATTAATAGAAGATAGATATATTAACAGGGGACGTGAAAACGGGGGGGGGGCTTCAGCCTCCCCCCCCCCACTTTTTTCCGAAACCGTGTACAAAAGCGTAAAAATGACCATACGACTGTGATTTTTTGCATGGTCCCCCCCCACTTTGAAAACCGTTCCGCGGCCCCTGATTAATAGATAAATGGAGCGTTGTGGCCCAGTGGATTAGTCTTCGGACTTTGAAACAGAGGGTCGTGGGTTCGAATCCCAGCCATGGCGTAATTTCCTTCAGCAAGAAACTGATCCCACAATGTGCTGCACTCAACCCAGGTGAGGTAAATGGGTACCGGTAGGAAATGATTCCTTTAGAAGCTGTGTGTGCTATGAACGCCTAGCTTAGCTGGGTAATATAGGAGCGCCTTGAGCACCTAACAAGGTGGATATGTGCGCAATATAAATATCCTATATCATTTATTATCATAGATAGATACATGTAGATAGATATACATGTAGATAGATAGATAGATAAATAGAGATAGATAGATAAAGAGACAGATATATAGATTTGTAGATAAAAAGTGAAAGGATTTGTTTTCTCTCAAATTAAAATATAACAAGTGAAATGATTCTTCGTCGAAAAAAAAAAAATTGTTGAAAAGTGAAATGAATTTTTTTCAAAAGTGAAACATTTTTTTGGAAAAGTGAAATATATTTTTTCAAAAGTGAAACATTTTTTTTGGAAAAGTGAAATATATTTTTTTGAAAAGTGAAATACATTTTTTGAAAAGTGAAATATATTTTTTTTTGAAAAGTGAAATATATTTTTTTGAAAAGTGAAATATATTTTTTTTGAAAAGTGAAATATAGTTTTTGTGAAAAGTGAAATATACTTTTTTTGAAAAGTGAAATATATTTTTTGAAAAGTGAAATATATTTTTTTGAAAAGTGAAATATATGTTTTTGAAAAGTGAAATATATTTTTTTAATATTAAAAGTGGAATACAATTTTTAAAAGTGAAATGGTTTTAGTGGAAGAGAAACATATTTTTTTCAAGTGAAATATATATTTAATTGTTTCCCTATGAGCGTGCCATACTCCTCTGTTCTGAGATTAGTCTTGATTTCCCCATGTGACCTGAATTTCTGCGAGTTTCAGGTCACATGACCAAGGTCAAAGGTCAATGAACTTTGGCTAAGTTGGGGGTATTTGTTGAATTACCATCATAACTTTGAAAGTTTATGGATCTGATTCACGAAACTTGGACATACACATAAAGAGTAATCAAGTATCACTGAACATCCTGTGCAAGTTGTAGGTCACATGACTAAGGTCAAAGTTCAATGGACTTTGGCCATGTTGGGGATATTTGTTGAATAACCATCATTACTCTGAAAATGTATCGCTATGGATCTACATGTACATGTAGTTCAGTGCAATTCCAAGCAAAGGTGGACATTTTCCAAAAATTTATATTGGTTCTATTTCAAATCTGGATCAAATTTTTCTATTTAAACTCATATTTGGGATTTCATAAGTATAAGAGGGGAACATAATTAGCCACAAATTTTTTAATACGCATCTCCTTATTAAGAATCCAAATCATACAAAAAATTGGATACATGGGACTACATTGTTTTTGTCTCACCTGCGAAGCAAAGTGAGACTATAGGCGCCGCTTTTCCGACGGCGACGGCGACGGCGGCGGCGGCGGCGTCAACATCAAATCTTAACCTGAGGTTAAGTTTTTGAAATGACATCATAACTTAGAAAGTATATGGACCTAGTTAATAAAACTTGGCCATAAGGTTAATCAAGTATTACTGAACATCCTATTAGAGTTTCATGTCACATGACCAAGGTCAAAGGTCATTTAGGGTCAATGAACTTAGACCATGTTGGAGGAATCAACATCGAAATCTTAACCTGAGGTTAAGTTTTTGAAATGTCATCATAACTTAGAAAATATATGGACCTAGTTCATGAAACTTGGACATAAGGTTAATCAAGTATCAATGAACATCCTGCATGAGTTTCACGTCACATGACCAAGGTCAAAAGGTCATTTAGGTCAATGAACTTTGGACGAATTGGGGATATCTGTTGAATTCCCATCATAACTTTGAAAGTTATGGATCTGATTCATGAAACTTGAACATACTTAGTAATCAAGCATCACTGAACATTTTGTGCAAGTTTCAGGTCACATGATCAAGGTCAAAGGTCATTTAGG
>NC_054740.1:44073179-44085160 GCF_018143015.1 Lytechinus variegatus | reverse complement strand
TTGAAAAGCGACATACGGTTGCGGAGTTAGATGTCATAAAGAGTCTTGCATGTAAACTTCAAAGTTAACATGAAAATGAACCTTTGACCTTACCATGTGACCTCCGACTGCAGCATAACATGCAGGTCTCTCAAGTCCATCTACCAACCAAGTTTGGTTGAAAGGCGACTTACGGTTGTGGAGTTATGTGTCATACAGGTTTGTGACGGAAGACGACGGACGGACGACAGACGGACGACATTTGGATCCCTAAGTCTCGCCTCTGGTACGCGAGACAAAAAATAGTAGAGGGACATTTGACATTGTGCCCACTACTATTTTGAGTAGGGGACGCGACCCCCCCCCCCCCTGGGATTTCCGCCCATGGTTGAAAAGAAAGGATTTATTAGCTTAATTTTAAGTAATTAATCATGCCTTGCAAAGGCAAATGTGAAGGACAAAGAGCATTATTGTCGATGCTTTAAATGGTTGTTTTTTTTCGTGTCCTTTTTTTCGTATCGATAAATTGATCAAAGTTTTGTCATAGGATTGGTATCGATCTAAATGAATAGAACTCACCTGTTTGTTCAAACAGTAGCATCACTTTTATGATATTTAAGATGGTAATGAAAAATAATCGGCGTAGAAATAAAGTGGTATGCATCTTTTCATCCTATTGTGGACGTTGTTAGAATAAAATTAAATGGTGACGATAAGGCGGTTATGGAGGAAAAAGAGGAGTATGAGCAGGAGGAGGAGAAAGAGGAGGAAAAGGAGGGGAACAGGAGGAGAAAGAGCAGGAGGTGAAGGAGGAAGAGCAGGAGGAGAAGGAGGAAGAGGGGAAAAGGAGGAGGAGAAGAGCAGGAGAAGTAGGAAGACGAGGAGGAGAAAGAGAAGGAGGAGAAAGAGAAGGAGGAGGAGAAAGAGGGGAGGGAGAGAAGAGAAGAGGGGTAGAAGAGCGGGGGGGGGAGGAGAAGGAGCAGGAGATGGAGAAAGGGCAGAAGGAAGAGGAGGAGCAGGAGGAAGAAGAGCAGGAGGGGTGATGAATACAACAATAAGAATAACAACTACTAGTATATCATGTTTTCTGAATTCCTTTGACCTGCCGAAATTCATAAATCATTGCATCTGATTGGCTAAGAGGAATTGGCCATTGAAAATCACTGGTCATTCTTTTTTTCAATGTTATTAATTCATTTATTTTCAGCTCAATTTGCAAAATTATTGGGAAAAACATTGAGCATCGTAAATATTCTTCTTTCTTTATCACGAAATAGACCAGCATGAAGCCAAGCTTTTCGAAACGCTAGTCCCTGACATGCCTGAAACCCGTAACTTTTAGAAACAGTTGGTACTGATGCAAAAAAAATATATAAGAAAAACATGATATAGTAGACGTTAGATTTCAAAAAGACAGAAGAATTGTCATAAGTTACATAGAAAATTGTGAGCACTTCAGTACCAGAGGGAAGGATCTAGATAATTATGAAGAATAAAGCAGGCGTGTAATCAGGGAGGGGCGGTGGAGGCGGTCGCCCTCGCCTCCCCCAAAAAAGCCCTCAAAAAAGAAAATGAAAAAGGCGGGAAAAGCGAAGGGAGAAAATTTTTGAAGGGTAAAGCTTTATTGTCTTTTCTTTTATTTTTGCCTAAAGAATAAAAATCTAAACGAGACGCTCTTGTCTCTATTTATATAATATTTTTTTTTGATATCGAAAATGCCTTTCCCCTTTGCTTCACAGACCCCTTTTCTACTCTATTTTAATAATAATAATAATATTCCGCATTTATATAGCGCTTAATACATCGGAACGACGTCTCTAAGCGGTTTACAGACATATTATTACCCCGGTCATCGGATCCTTGCATGCCCGCATACAATGTATGCACCTACTCCACTTCCTGGGAGCATTCCAACAAGAGTTCCGAGACTCAATTGCTAGGCATACTACATATAGCTTTCACATCCTACCGGGTACCCATTTAACACCTGGGTCGAGAGTGGCAAATTGTGGATTAACGCCTTGCAAAGGACGCTAGGCCATGGTGGGATTCGAACACACGACCCTCTGATTATAAGGCGAGAGTCAGAACCGCTACACCACGGCGCTTTCTCCTCCCCGGCAATAGATCACGTGTTATTCTTGCCTGAAATTATAAAGTATACATTGGTATGAAATTGTTTTTTAAGCGCATAAACTGGCACAAAATTTCCGATCTTCTGGCCAGGACGGGTAAACACTACCACCTCTCCCCGAGTCCGGATAGTTCTGCTTTTCAGCAAACAATTTTTGGCATGTATCTGCTCAAGGGGGCAGGTATTAAATTCGCACCGTGTTATATGCAAAAGTACATTCGATGAAAGCCTATTCTTCTTCGCTGCACATCCATCTTCTGTCTTGTTTTGCGCCATCAATGTGAAACTATGACTATTTCTAAAGTTTCTTAACCATACAAAAGGAAGCGCTTGATATGAGCGAAATCACTTTTTTTTCTTCCAAAATAAATCAGAGGTTTCCGTGCTTTGCGTGAGTGGTAAGGAAACGTTGCTCTTCAAGCATGCATCATCTCTTTCACATTTTGAGTTCTTATTTCTTCGTAATCGAGTTAAATAATCTAAGAAATGACAACATAAGAGCATGCTAAGGTTTCAGAGAAATTTCAGACAATCGATTCCATTCGCGGGAAGGGATATTTCCTCCATGCATAGCTTACCTTTCTCATACTCTGTTTTGCAAGTGTAATGCGGCTAAATCTTTTGCTATCAAATCTGACCAAAGTAAGCATTTTACACTTCTGTTCTCAATTTTTATAAAACTTGGATGCGTGAAAAAACTTGGATGCACATTACAAATGAGGAAAACTATTTGGGTGCTCATAATTTCTTTAAAATCAAGTTTTCTAATCTCAACATTTAAATCGATTAGATAAGGATACTAGAGACGCAACAGACGTCTTCTTTTGATTTGAATACTATGGGACATCGTATTCCTTCCTGCACCCTCCCACCTAGGGAGCGCGATCTGTAAGAATTGGCACTCTTCGCGTGCAATCCCCGTCCCTCCAAAACTAAATCCTGGCTACGCGGTTGGAATAAAGTCCAAAATAATTAGGTTTATATATAAGAAAAGGCAAATGATGAAGAGAGCGGCAAGGGATGGTGTGTTTGATGGGAATATATTTCCCGGAAGGGATCTCAAGTAATACATCTGTGTAGTGGTAACATGCCCATTCAATAAATTTCTGCTATGTTTTGGCAGCAGCAGTACTGTTGATAGCATGGTATCGCTGTATTTGAATCGGAATGCGAGGAAGCCTGACTACTATGTGTGGTATTTGTCGACGTCCTATATTTAAGAGCACGAAGCATGCATGATCGTTCATTATCCTTGAGGTGGTTTACCAGAACAATACTATTTTTTATGATGTGATATAACTTTTAGTCATGGAACATAAAGATGTACTATAAAATTAACGTAATTACTTACCAAGAAAAAAAAAAGAAAACGGCCGAACTCAAAGCAAGCTCACCTCAGGGTTGCCATATATATATATATTATTGTATTCGTGACGCTCAATGGGAAAGTTTGGAATATTAAACAATTAAGACCGACATAAATCAGAGTACTTACAACTTTCAATTTCTAGAGAGCAGTTCTGTTCATCCATAGGGTAATGTACCAAATCCATATAGCACGAAGCAACAGTTGTTATCCTAATATCAAATTGAAAGTAAACATTTAAACATATTAGACGATAGAAAGTAAATCTGAGAATGAAGAGGGACTTTACATTAAATTTTGTACAATATTTAAGAAAATTACATTTTCAGAGGCCCATCACAATAGCAAACTTGTTTTTAGACTGTTTACGCGTAGAGAAATCGCCCCTCACCCGACCCCTCACACACACACACACCCTCACCTTTAATATTTCACTCTGTCCTTCTCTCTGTACCACTAGCCCCGCCCCCCCCCCCTCTCTCTCTCACTCTCTCGGAGGATTTCTCTTTCATACATTTTTATTTAACAAGTTACAACTCCCAATATACTGGACATGCATAAGACATGTTCTACAGTCATACGCTCTTTTCTGAATTATCTGACATAACTATAGTTGATTGTGTTAACATAAAGAGCCAATGGTAGAATGAAATTCATCGACCATCAATATGTATTAATAGAAAAAAACGCGTATAAGGCACAATGTTTGCAATCCCAAATATGTAAATATTGCTCAGCATTAGTGAATGAACACCTCATCTTTTTCTTTTTTAAAAAAAAATTCATAAGGAAATTTTCATATAGGGACTGGAGCATTAAATCAAACAAATAGCTACATGTCCATTCGATTCAAGCAACAATGGTTAGTTATTGATATTTGTATGTCTCTCTTTCTATTCTTCGTTTTCCTGCAATTCCGAACACAAAAATTTCACAGAACAGATGAAATCGAGAGCTGTGAGCACATAAAACCCAATGAAATTTCGACTAGTTTGGTTTACTCAGCGTACTTTACGTAAGTAAGAGAAAACCTTGGCCAGGTTTGTTTTACGGGCTGTGCAATACGATTCTATTCAGATACGAGCGAATGCAGACGATAGCCACAAACAGAATGAAAATAAAAATATCTTCCCGCCTTTCTCACTTTTTTTTCTCTCTCTCTCTCTATTTCTCCATTCTCTTACCGTCATTCCCTCTTCACTCGAACTCCCCTCCTCTCGCTCCTTGGAGTTTGTTCACAAGGCCCCATATGTCCCTATGGGAACGTCGGTACAATATTTGAAGAATCATTGAAAAGGGGGCGTTTATAGAGACTTAAATTTCGACGACTGATAAAGTACAGAGACTCTCGAAAGATGAAACCTTTCACGTGAATCGTGTTTGTAATTTAGACGAGGAAACGGTCTTTCTTTCCAATCTCGTCGGAAAGTCATCCATTTCTCTTTCTTCATATCCGTTTTCTTGCTCGTATGGGCATCGAATCGCCAAAATGAACAAAAGGGATGTTAATAGAGTCAAGATTGAAAAGATTAAAGGGACCTAAATCGCAGTGACTGTCCCTTCTTAAGTTATCTCGCTGGATGATCATGTGACTTATGGGGAGCTCTCATCTTAGTCATCTAACATGACATGGCTTTTCTTGAAAAGGGGAATATTAATTGAAGATTTTTATCTTCAAACAAGAGGATGGGGGTTTCTAAATTGCACGGTGTACAGCTATACACTGTAAAAAAATATGAACCAGTAGTTAATACTTAATGAATATAAGTAGAATTTATAATGTGTAATTATTTTTTTAAGTAGTTTTAAACTTGTCTTTTAATTTACTTGATTTATTTAGGTTCAATATATATTTAAGAAAATTCACGTATTGCTGGCTTGCTTTGATTGAGTAAATTTAACTTAATTAGGCAAAGATGATTATTACTTTTACATTCCAGTTGAATGTACTTATATTTTGCAATTAATGCCTTATTTGAATAATGCATGAATATTCATTAGACATGTTAGAGCAAGTAAATGTTTGGGGTTATTTTTGATATCTGTCATATTTATTTGTTTTGATTTTTTTTCCGATAAGGGTGTGCTAACTATTTTATTCTTTTTGTAATCAAAGAAAGACCAACATTAAATAGCCATTAAGTAGAAAATTTCAGATGTGTTTTTAGGTTTTCGGAAAATGATTTTACTGTTCCGACTGTTTTATTTGTAAGAATGAAACGATCGCATATAAATATCAAAGTAAATACCTAGTCATGTAACAGAGAAGTGAAAATGCACAAAGTCTAATATTTGGATAAAAGATGTCTTAAGATGAAATGATGCCAATAAAGTATAAGTGGGACGATGGGGAACGGACTTTCGAATAACGAAAGTTCACTCCCCCATTTGATTTTTTCAAACATTTTAGTGATTGTTTTACTAAATTGAACTAAGTTATGTAACTTAATTTTCTTGAGTGAAATGGATGCAAAGAAAATAAGTAAAGTTTACTGAACTGCCAAACTCATAAATACTTGAAGAAATTAAGGCAATCTGTTGAAACAAGTTTATTGAGTAATTTCAACTATTTTTTTTTACAGTGTAACGGCACAATGAGGAGAAAATCTTGAAGACACCAATGAGTTGATTGTTGTTGCGCATGCACACAGATCATATTCAGAGGCATACCCTCACACTATGTTTTCAAAAATAATCATTATTTTTATATATATCAAATTAAATGTGTATTGTATAACATATAAATCTTTTTCCATACATACTATGGGAGTAACCTGGATATATATGTATATATATATATTTTTTTTTGGGGGGGAGTATTGTACATTAAATAATTTCTTATAGGCCTATTAATTATGTCAAATGATATTTCAATCACATCAATGATTTATCCACTGACTATTATATCCATCCTCTTAGACTCTCAAGGATTTAAAAAACCTTTGAGGACACTCAGTTCATGTTATTTTAATAATGCATAATGAATACAAAGAATGTATATCATTCTGGGGGCGTCAGGGTCTAGTGGTTATGACTCTCGTCTTTCAATATGAGGGACGTTGGTTCGAGTCCTAGTCATGGCCTTCAACAAGAAATTTTTCCACACTGTGCTGCATTTAACCCAGGTGATGTGAATGGGTACCCGGTAGGAATAAATTTCCTCTGAAGCTGTATAGCGCCTATAGGTAGCAGAGCTAAAGCCGGGTTAATGATAATAGCAGGTGGCTGTTTCATAAAGCTGTTCGTAAGTTAAGGCGACTTTAAGAACAACTGGTGATCATTTCTTGTGGAAAATGATATTTATTGGCGATGGTTATGCGCGTAAGACAGGTTCACAAGTCGCTCGTATCTTAAAGGACAAGTCCACCCCAACAAAAACTTGATTTGAATAAAAAGATAATAATTCAACAAGCATAACACTGAAAATTTCATCAAAATCGGATGTAAAATAAGAAAGACATGGCATTTAGAATTTCGCTTATTTTCAACAAAATAGTTATATGAACGAGCCAGTTACATCCAAATGAGAGAGTTGATGACATCACTCACTCACTATTTCTTTTGTAATTATTATATGAAATATTTTCATTTTCTCGTCATTGTCATGTGGAATGAAGTTTCATTCCTCCCTGAACACATGGAATTCCATTATTTTAACATTTTGTGCTTCAGGAGGTCCTAATCGTCAAATTCGTAAAAATTGAATATTGTATAATTCAAACTATAAAAAACAAAAGAAATGGTGAGTGAGTGACATCATCGACTCTCTCATTTGGATGTTACTGGTTCGTTCATATAACTATTTTGTTGAAATAAGCGAAACTTTGAAATGTCATAACTTTCTTATTTTACATCCGATTTTGATGAAATTTTCAGCATTGTGCTTGTCTGATTTTTCTCTATTGATTTAAATCAACATTTTTCTGGAGTGGACTTGACCTTTAAGAACAGCTTTATGAAACGGCCCCCATGGCCCTCTGGGAGAACTGTTTTCGGAACTGAAATGGCTACACGGGATATATGTTATTATTATAATTGTTATTATTATTATTATTACAATTATTCATTTATTTATCTATTATTGTTGTCGTTATTATTATTATCATCATTCTTTTTATCATCATCATAGCTTAATCAATTAATCTACTTTATAATTCACCTAAAACTCTGTAAATTACAATAAATAAGATATACTGATCTAATTACATGATATTGGAAACCCATTTCAACTATTACGCAAATATATTACTCGATTTGAATCAAACACAAATGTCGCAGTAATATCAGTTAAAACAGACTTTAGACCTTGTTTATTTTCAATGATATACCCTCGGTCAATACATACAGTAAATTTTGTTGCCTTAATTGTGAAATATTGCATAATGTGACTTCCAATTAGTTTGCCCTGTCCATGAACTCGTCCAAAATGATTTAATTGAGTTATATGGATAGCTGAACAATTAATATTTATGTATTTACACTGCTCATGGACAGGAAGCTATGATATGATAGGTAGCACGTTCTTGAAGGTACGGGCCACACATGAAGGTTATATAGCAAGGTGATGAACGTAATAATGGGCAGCAATATCATTTTGTACTTACGTCATACCACTCTTCAACATCATTCTACTGACGCATAATATTTTATGATGAACTAAAACTGATATGTTACATCAGAAGTACATCAAATCGTATATACAGGCCTTTGTTCAAAAACAACACAAAAATGAAAAGACAATTTAGTTTCACTTCCCTCAACCAGAGTAGTGTTTAATCATGCGCTCCTTTGCAACAGTGTCATTCGATAAAGTTGAAATTGCCAATTATCAATAAGAATCTTAAAAAAAATTGTAATTGATCTGAATTTTTTTTGCAACTTGTCGCAAAACTAATAACGACTGTCATTTCACAGAGAACATACATCATTGATGAAAGTCAATGACAACCACACCACTGAAACCAATAACTAGTATATAGAACGATCAAAGGCATGACATTGTTGCCAATGGCATAGGAATATGTTAAGATATTTTCGTATCAAAGGAGAGGCGTATTATTTTTTCGCATTTTTCTTATTTTCTTTTGTTTAGAATTATCTAGTCATATTCATGAAGTTGCTTACCTCATGCCGTATGTGATGGTACCGTCGTAGTGAAATCGAAGTAATCTGTTTGTGACTGTGACGTCATGAACGAACGAACGCTTGTCGTTAGGGAAGTAAGTATCCGGTACCCAGATGCTGTCTGCTAGTCGGCCGTTGAGGGAGACATTTCCAAGACAAGGATCGTACGACAATCTTTCATCTTTCCAGTGCTGTCTGAAGTACATCGTTAATGTGTAATCCTGTTACGAAAACCAAAAATAGAGTCGGTTATAAATTGAAAATCCACCTTTTTGTCGAAAAAAAGCCATCTACAAAGAAGTGACATGAATATGCAATCAATGATCCAGACTATTTTTAATGATGCTGCAACTGTGGTACAGTCAGAACAATGAAACCGTCTCCAAACTGACCAATGGTGTGTCATTTCTAAAGCCCCTTTTACACCTTCACGGAAGCAACACGGATCATCCCGGATTGTCAATACGGGGTCATCCGTGTACAGTCCGGGACTACCGTGTACACTCCGGCTACTCATCCGGCGCCATCCTTGATGTACCGGCATGTCCGGGAGAAAAATTGAACATGTTCAATTTTTCATCCCGGAGTACACGGACTGATAATCATCCGTGTTCATCCTTGTAGCCTCCTTGTACATACCGAATGCATCCGGGAGACTCCTTGTAAGAACCGGGTGATCCTTGTTGATACCGGCTTTATCCGGGGTCAAATGTTTGTATTGTCTGCGTACATGAACAATAGTCCGTATTCATAACCAAGCACGAGCATGCTCCAGATGCTGCAAAAAGGGACAAAACTTCATTCTAGCCAGTACAGAATGTGAGCAACCGTGAAGGTCCGTGTAAAGACCCAGTGACATCCGTGATCATCCGGGTATTCCGTGTTGGCTCCGGGAGCATATCATACAGGATCCCTATTGCTACCTTGCCTATCCTTGTAGATTCCGTACTTTTCCGTACATATCCGTGTTACTAACCAGTTAACTCCGTACTCACTCCGGGAATGCTAGGAAAATACAAATTTGGCACCCCGGATCATCACGGACTGAGATCCGTGATGATCCGTGTTGCATCCGTGAAGGTGTAAAAGGGGCTTAATATCGTAAATAACTTTGATCGGTCAGTGGACATCTTCGTTGATATGACTGTGGTATACATGCTCACTCTTCTTAATCTACATACGAGGCCAAAATATATAAATGATCGTTCCGAAACACAATTTAAGCGGTGTTTGAAGTAATATTCAGTCATATACCTCTGTTTTTTCTCAAAACGGGTACACATGTTTTTTTCTTTCTCTCTCTTCCAATACACCCTACTCGGGCATTTTGGGCATTAGAATTCACTCAATTGACCTTAAAATGATAAATAAACTAAAATAGTTGCTTTCCGTTTATATGTTACAAATTAAATTCTAGCTTCATGTCGTTTTTTTCCTTTTATTATACGATATAAAAATCTCTATTGTAAAATTTATAACGCAGAAAACCAGGGATATGAAAAAAACCTAGCGTTCCAACAAAAATGTTTGTTTGAGTGCATCATACATCAATGAAACTAGTGACGTACATCATGTACATGGAACCATAATGTTCGCATTATACCCCACACTTCAGATGAGAAAGGACAACGGCTCATATGATGTTCAGCCATTTTAATTCCCCATTGTTAGACTAAACAATCTCGACCTTTTGGTCTTCGAGATTGATGTCCAATCTTTTCTCGGTAAAATATATAACGGGCCATCTTGTTTAATGAAGAGAAGAGTGGCACCTGTCTGAGTGCAAGGGAGATAGGATCAAGGGATGCGAAAATACAGTGCGTCCCACAAAAAACGAAACAGAGATTTAGAGATGATTTATCATAACTTAAAGGAAAAGTCCACCCCAACAAAAATTTGATTTGAATAAAAAGAGAAAAAATTAAACAAGCATAACACTGAAAATTCCATCAAAATCGGATGTAAAATAAGAAAGTTATGACATTTTAAAGTTTCGCTTCATTTCACAAAACAGTGATATTCACATCTCGGTCGGTATGCAAATGAGGGAACTAATGACATCACTCACTCACTATTTCTTTTGTATTTTATTATATTAAATATGAAATATTTTTATTTTCTCGTCATTGTCATGTGAAATGAAGTTTCATTCCTCCCTGAACACGTGGAAATCCATTATTTTAACATTTTGTACTTCAGGCAAGGAGGTCCTAATCATCAAATTCGTAAAAATTGAAATATTGTATAATTCAAACAATAAAAAAAACAAAAGAAATAGTGAGTGAGTGACGTCATCAACTCTCATTTGGATGTAACAGGCTTGTTCATATAACTATTTTGTTAAAAATAAGCCAAACTTTGAAATGTCATAACTTTCATATATTTCATCCGATTTTGATGAAATTTTCAGCATTGTGTTTGTCTGATTTTTCTCTATTGATTCAAATCAACATTTTTCTGAGGTGTACTTGACCTTTAATCACAAATAAAATAAACAGATGACATATCATTGTAAAGCTTAGAATCTCCTCTTTCATCTGAAAGTACTTAAATTATTTTCCATTTACGCATGAGTGAGCAAAAACAATTTGAAAAGGGGATACCAAAAAGTCACTTGGCGAGCCGTATCTCGGTTTTAAAAAGAAAACCGATTTTTTAAAAAAGTTCAATATCTATTCTATAATTTGATACCTCAATTACACAAAATGGTCAAGAAATGATAAAGTTCTGGTTATTTAAAATAAAGCTTGAATTTCAATAATTTCATAAAATGAGGAGGTTTTACAGGCTAGCGTTCAAAGTCACTTGACACTCCGTTTGTTTGACGATCAGCCATGCATTAAGTCTTTTGTTACTCTGCGTTAGCTTCTGTGGGAAACCAGTGAAAACATGTTTATTTAATGCAATTATTGAAATACAAGTATTGTTTCGAGGGATCATAACTTTTTTACTTCTTGACCATTTTCTGTAATTAAGGTATCAAATTAAAGAGCAGATATTGAACTTTTTAGTCATATGATATTCTTTTTGAAATTCAAATACCCCCCGCCAAATGAGTTTTTGGCAACCTATCTTCGAATTGTTTTTGTTCACTCATGCGTGAATGAGAAATAATCTTAATAATTCTAGATGAAAGAGGAGATTCTAAGCTTTAAAATGGTAGGTCATTTGTCTATTGTATTTATGATTAAGTTATGATAAATCATCTCCAAATCTCGGTTTCGTTTTTTCTGGGACGCACTGTATATTGGTCTCTAAATAAAGGTCAATTGCCTATTCTCCTATTGCCAACTCGTCTACTCACCACATGGTCTATACTTTCATTTAGTCTAATACCATTCCGTCCATCAACATTTCGTCTAACAACAATTTGGTCCA